>NW_012112142.1:2255922-2288172 GCF_000951035.1 Colobus angolensis palliatus | reverse complement strand
GATCGAGACCATCCTGGCTAACACGGTGAAACCCCATCTCTACTGAAAAATACAAAAAACTAGCTAGGTGTGGTGGCGGGTGCCTGTAGCCCCAGCTACTTGGGAGGCTGAGGCAGGAGAATGGCGTAAACCCGGGACGTTGAGCTTGCAGTGAGCTGAGATCCGGCCACTGCACTCCAGCCTGGGTGACAGAGTGAGACTCCGTCTCAAAAAAAAAGAAACTAGGGAAAAAAATAGATAGGACCTTTGCATTAGCTTCGCAACTTGTTTTACATCTATAGTTATTTCAAATTAGTCAAAAACAAAAAGCAAAATCCAACGATGATAAACAGATGTTCAAGCTAGACAATAAATGACTTTTATTATTTACATTTCTTATTTTCTAAATTTCCTATATTAAAAAAAAACTTCATTTTTATAATTAGAAAAATAAACATTTTTAAATTTAAAAATCCATCACTGAGGAAAAAGGCAATCACCTAGGAGAAAAATTGAATAATTTATCATGATTAGCTCTAAAATTGGTATATACATTACCCTAAAATACATAACACTAAAATATGTAATTGTTAAAATGTTTCACATTCCTTAGAACTGTCAAGAATATGTTCAATAGGAAAACACTGCCATGAAGTTGACAGAGGCAATGGGGACAGACTGTCCTGGGTTATTGTTACGAAACCTGGGTTCCAGTTCAGAATCATGGATTTAATTGTTCTGTGATCAAAGCTAAATCACATTCACTCAATCTACCTTGCATACATACATCAAAGATGTGTCGTGGTACTGAAATGAGACAATGCGTACTAAATCACTTAACAGATGACATTAGAGAGGCCACATGCAAAAAAAGATCATCAGTTTATACTGGGTATCAGACTACCGGGTTCAAGTTCAAGCTTCATTACATACTAGCTATATAACCTAGAACAAATCACTGAGCCTCGCTATAGTTTTCTCATCTGTAAAACTGGGCTGAAGATAATAACATTAACCTCAAAGGATTGTTTGATAATTTATTTTATATTTGTTAAGAATTCAGAAAAATAAGTGGTACTATAAAAATGTTTATTTTTAAAAATTTAAAAGTACTCACAAAAATGTTCACTATTTTAATAAAAATATTTTGCTTGCTAATTGGAAAAACATATTTGAATTCTTCATCTAAAAATATATACAGACTGCTATATTTGCCAGACATAGCAGCTCATATATATAATCCCAGCACTTTGGGAGGCTTGAGCTCAGGAGTTTGAGACCAGCCCGGGCAATATGACGAAACTCCATCTCTACAAAAAACAAAACAAAAATTAGCCAGGTGTGGTGGTGTGCACCTGTAGTCCCAGCTACTCGGGAGGCTGAGGTGGGAAGATCACTTGAATCCAGGAGGTTCACGTTGCAGTGAGCCAAGATCGCACCACAACATTCCAGCCTGGGTGACACAGTGAGACTCTGTCTCAAAATAATACTGGCAATAATAATAACAATAATAATAATAATAATAATAATAATAATCAGTGTTTTCATGGTCTTTATTTAATAAAAAAAGACTCCATTTTCATTACTTCAAAAAAACTGAGAGACCACCTGGTTTGCAGTTCTACTGAAGCTAGCAACAAGTGAGCGCTACAGCATGTTAGATAAAATTCAAAGCAACATTGGCCCAAAGAACATTTGAAAATTCTTACTGAAGTGGATTTTAACTCATACACATTCGTAAAAGTAAAATCATTAAGTGATAATCATCAGCACATATGTTTTACAGATATATCACATTAGTTCAAAGAAACTAAAATTCTGAGAGACAACATTCTTTACAAAAATGATTGCCAGGAAACGTGTATACTAACACATGCACAATGTTTACAAGGTACAATGTTCTGCATGACATAATTTTTTTCATAAATATTCTGTTTATAACCATAAGATTCAGAAACAATGTTAAGATGTACAGCTAATCAATGATGTCATGACATTCATGGAACCTCTCCGTAAACCAAAAGCATAAAATGTCAAGGATATCCCACTCCAATGATAAGGATGCAATGAACTAAAGAGATGGACATTGCAGATCTACACTGTCATCAATCCTTTGATAATAAATGAAACAAGTCAGCTACTTTACAACCACAAATGGTACATTAAAGAGATGACAACATCTCTTTTTTGCAGAAGAAGGTAACTAGCAGTAGATAAAATTCAGCTATATTATTTAAGAATGTACAGCATGAATTCAAGGCTGAATACAGATGACCTTTAAAATATAAGCTGTCTCAAAAAAAAAAAATGCCTCATCCTGCAGAGTATTGTTTAAGAGCAATACAGTTAGAACATGAACATGCTTCAACCAATTGAAGTTTGTTGAAAAAGGGTAAAGACTAGTATACAGAAGAAAAAATATATGTTTGTTCTCTTAAAATTGACTCTGATGTAGAAGACATGAACAAATATATTTTCTCTGCTAAAATTTTAAGTAAAAACAATGTCTACTTGGAAATATTTCTTGTTTTATTTAGATATTTTATGGTAACACCTTAAAATATTACTATACAATATTGTAAATCTCACAACACAATAACGATTAAAATGAAAAACTGTATTAGACAAAACATAAAATTAAATAGCTTAGAATAAAGCTGTAATATATTCCAGGATGAGATCCTATTCACACATTCTTTAGAAATCTAATAAAATATGAACTAAATTCATAGACTAGTAATTGGGAGACAGATTATCCAGATATGGATCCAAGTTGTAACACTAGGTTATTTCTGCTTTATGCTATTTTCAAACTTATAAAATGAGGGATAATATCAGTACTACCTCAAAGGTTTGTTGTAAGAATTAGTTACTACTTATACACACCTCTAATAGCTACTGAAATAGCATAAGGATTCATGAAATATTAGGTACTGTTGGCACCATCACTCTTTACCTAAATCGAAAATATATATACTGTTCTGATCAAACCAATTTAATCTCTTTCACGACAGAGTGTTTTAGAAACATTTCTTCAATTTTCAATTCCACATTTCCACCTTCCTCATTCTCTCTCATTCATACACCACTTCTACATGTTTACTCCATTATTCTCTCTCATTCATACACAAAAGAACACATCCACAACCCACCACCACAATCACTAAATTTCAAATTTAAAAAAAGTGCACTCTTAACCCATAGTTACAACAAAGAAAACTTCTCCATAATTAATTAGAAAGTACACTAAGAAATAGATTCCAGGTTAGGACGGTAGGCTGATATTGCAATTACATTTTTTTCTTCCTCAATTCCAAAAACAAATCAGCAAAAAATAAATAAATAAATAACAAAAATAATTTTTAAAAATAATGAAACAATGTAAGGAACACACCATAAATCACCAAACATCAAAAAATTGGTTGCCAAGGGGAACAAAAACAAACTGGTTCTAGAACTGAGGGAGCAACAAAGCTTAGTTCTTAATCATGTCCCCATGCCCCCAAAGCAATATTGGTAAGTTGACAAAATTCTGATAATTTTCTTAATGCCTTCAAATACAGAGAGAAACAAATTGAGTAGGTAATATTACCTCTTTCCCCTTCTACCTGGAGATGCCAGAAAAAATTACAGAACAAATACTGATGAAGCAAGAAATTGAAAAATGGTGCTGATTCACTAAAACTGAAGTAAACTCGACTCTACTCTCTTCTCTTAAATGACTGAGGAAAATGATTCAAAGCCTAAGCACGTTTTCCCCTGAGAACTGTCTATAGTCTAATGAGATAGAATGAACTTGGTAGGAAATATTTAACAAAATCTTAGAAAAAAATTGAGGATTTCTAAGAAAGTCCCCTCACCTATTTCAAATAGTGCTTTCTCTTCATGATAGGCTATAGGATATTCTACAAAAATCAAACTGTAGCTCAGATGGATGAAATATTACCTTTACACAGAGGATGGAGAAGAAAATAAGTTAGTAAGATATCCTGTTGTGTAAGCCAACAGAATATCTGCACAGAGCATTCTAACAACGAACACAACGAAACAAAAAAGCATGGTAGCTACACAAACATGCAGCACCAATCAATCAGCAAATAAATAAGTTAACAGATTTAAAATAAAACTTTAATATAGAAAAGGCAAAAAATCTGATGAGAAAGTATAACTCAAAGAAAATTCTTCATGATCATTTTTTCTAATGAACAACATAACAAAAACAATGCAAATAAAATTCAAAATAAAGTAAGTGACTAAGGAAAGAAGCTGAAGTCCTAAACAAAATTAGAAACAAAACATAAGCTTTATAGACATAATAAATAAGTTACAAATAAATATCCCAGACAAAATAAAATATTAAAAATGTACTTACTGGTGGAAAAATAAGGCTAAGGATCAAAGAAAGTCAAGCAACTAAGGAATAACTAATATATGTGAAAGACAAACATATAGCTAACATAATATTAAGTGTTACTAAGTAAGGAAAAACAAAACAAGTGAAAACGGTATTTCAAATCTAAAAAATTTCCTAAGAACTGAAGGAAAAAGTCAGAATCTGCCGATTATAACAAGAAACTATGTCCCAGGATAATTTGATAAATAATGTTCAATACTGAGCCATATTCCTCTTAAAGAATTTTGTGGACAAAGAAATCACAGGCAGAAAACACAAAAAGGAAATCAAAAATTGAGGTAAAATATCAGACTGTCCGCTGAAAGCAACATTCAAAGTCAAAAGATAACAAAGCAATGTCTACAAAGTTCTAAGGGAATTTAAGTGTTACCCAAAAAAATTAAGTCAAGCAAGGCAGTCATGGCACAGAAAGAGGGAGATGTTAGAGATTACAATTTGACTGAAGAACAGAAGGTGATCAAGGCCAACTATCCACCAGTCAATAGGAATTACAAGTATTTGGATCATACAGCAGATGTCCAGTTACACACATGGGGAGATACTTTGGAGGAAGCATTTGAGCAATGTGCAATGGCCATGTTTGGTTACATGACAGATACTGGGACTGTGGGGCCTCTCCAAACAATAGAAGTAGAAACCCAAGGAGTTTCTACTTTTCTTTTTCACTTTTTAGATGAGTGGCTTTATAAGTCCAATGCTGATGAATTCTTCATACCCTGAGAAGTAAAACTACTTTTTATTGATCAAAGACAATTCAAATTACAATCAATTGGGTGCAGAGAATTTTCATTGTCCAAGCACCCTCACGGAACACAAGTCAAAGTCATAACATATTCAGCAATGCAGGTCTATAATAAAGAAAACCCAGAAGTTTTTGTGATCATTGACATTTAAGACCAAAAAAGAAAAGACTCCTAAGAATTGTTTTTTATTTTTTTTCTCTTCCTTTGGGGAAGATAATGTGAATTAATTTCTACAGTATCTTTTGATATACAGTAACTGTAGAACAGAAATTTATAACTTTTTTTTTCTTTTCTTTTTCTGAGATGGAGTATTGCTCTGTCGCTCAGGTCGGAGTGCAGTGGCATGATCTTGGCTCACTGCAGCCTCTGCCTTCCAGGTTCAAGCAATTCCCATGCCTCAGCCTCCCAAGTAGCTGGGACTACAGGCATGTGCTACCTCATGCCTGGCTAATTTTTGTATTTTTAGTAGAGATGGGGTTTCACCTTATTGGCCAGGATAGTCTTGAACTCCTGACCTCAAGTGATCTGCCCACCTTGGCCTCCCAAAGTGCTGGAATTATAGGTGCGAGCCACCACACCCAGCCAGAAATTTATAACTTGAACTGTGACTTTCAGAAATAGAAAATCAGGGGACATCCTTGGTCTGTGTTCCCCAAACAGTCAAACTTTAAAGAATTCTTCAATTCCTAGGGGGCAGTTATGGTCATTCATTTGTTGATCATCTGCTGTGGCAGCAGGTGCCTCATGCCCTTCCATTGCAATGTGAGCCCTCCAGCCTCCCCCAAGAATGGAACGCTGATGTCAGCAGCAACCTGGTACTAAATCCAATTTGGAAAAAAAAAGTAATTTGAGAAAATATATTTCCACACCCAGAAAAAAAATATATAAAGTTAAGCAGAATGCCATTCAAATATAAAGACAGCAAGCAAATATTCTTAAACATGAAAGAAGTTTAAGTTTACAACACACATAAGGCCCTTGTGGAAAAAAGAACAACCATGAAATGCAGCCAATTAAGAACTGAGTCAAAAGAAAGAATCTGGAAATTAAGTTGCGACTAATAAAATAGGGGGAAATGAAGAGTATGTATTGAATTCACTTAAATAAAGAACAAAAACTCAAGTACAACAAGAAATGTGATTATAAACATGAATGTTATAAATTTAGACATGAAAATTAAAGTATAACTTTAAAAATCAGGAGGTGAGGGTAGAGAAGAGAAAAGGAACATACAAGTGTTTAATATCCTCAGCTTCCATAAGAGGGTATGAATTGACATATGTAACATAAAAATCAGCAACATCAGAGAAGGGTAGAGCACAATGGCAGAATAGAGGCCTATCCCGTTCGTCCACCCTGCTGCAACACCAAATTTTAACAACTATCTGCACATAGTAAAGCACCATCACAAGAACCAAAAATCAGGTGAGTGATCGCAGTACTTCTTTTTAACTTCATATCATGGAAAGAGGCATTGAGCGGGGCAGGAGAGACAGACTTGAATCACTGATGCCACTTCTGCCCCATCGCCCATCAGTGGCCATACACTGCAGACAGAAACTGCACTTTGAGGAAGGAGAGCTCAGTGACTGGAGGACTTTACATTCGTCTCAGTGCTGCCCTGTCACAGCAGAGAATAAAGCTATGCTCGGCTCCTTCCACAGAGGGAGCATGAGGACCAGCCCTAGCCAGAGGGGAATCACATACCCCATGGGACAGAACATGAGTTTCTTGGCAAGCCTCGCCACCCAGGCTAAAGTACTCTGGGGTCCTAGATAAACTTGAAAGGCAGACTAGGACACAAGGACTGCAATTTCTAGGCACCTCTTAGTGCTAGATTGGGCTTAGGACCAGTGAACTAGGGTGGCACGTGACCTAGAGAGACACCAGCTTGCATGGCGAAGGAAGTGCTTGCATCATCCCTGCCCTAATCCCAGGCAGTGAAGCTCTCACAGCAATGAAAGTTACTCCTTGTTCTGCTTAAGGAGAGGAGAGCAAAGAATAAAGAGGACTTTGACTTGGACACCAGCTCAGCCACAGTAGGATAGGGCACCAGGCAGAGCCATGAGGCCCCATTCCCAGGCCTTAGCTCTCAGATGGTATTTCAATTCTAGACACAAAAAGAATCAAAAGGGAAGCCACTGTCTTGAAGGTGAGAACCCAGTCCTGGTAGGATTCATCACCTGCAGATTAAAGAACTCTTGGGCCCCGAATAACCGGCAGTGATAATCAGGGGAATATACCATGTGTCTTGGGCTCTGAAACTTACTAGCTTCAGGGGTGACCCAGCATATTCCCAGCTATGGTGCCTAGAGTGAAACACTACTAATTTTTCAGAAAAGCAGAGGGGAAAAATAAAGGGAACTTTGTTTTGCATCCTATGTACCAACTCGGCTGGCTCTTGGGGTCCCAAAGTCCAGGCTTAGGTTCTTGGAGAGCATTTCTGGACCTGCTCTGGGACACAGGGGAGCTCACTGCCCTAAAAAGCGAGTCTCAAGTGTAGCAGCATTCACCACAAGCTGCAAGAAGAGCCCCTAGGCTCTCAGTAAACATCAGTGGTGGTCTGAAGGAATCCCCTGTGGACCGGTGGTGGGGTTGGCCACAAGGAGAGGCACCTCTGCCTATGGAAAGTGAAGAAAAGAGTAGGAAAGACTGTATTGTGGTTTGAGTGCAGGCATAACGACAGTAGAATAGAATATCAGGTAAATTGCTAAGCTGTTTAACTCCAGTCCCTGGCTCCCAGACAGCACCTCTGGACATTCCTGGAGCCTGTGGGAACTCATGGCCCTGAAGGGAAGAAACTTGGCCAAGACCCAGTGCTGTGCAGGTTTCAGGTCTAACCCAGTGCAGTCCCAGTGGTGGTGGCCACAGACTTACTTGCATCACCACATCCCTAGTTCCAGGTGGCTCAGCAAAGAGAGACAGACTCTGTCTGTATGGGAGAAAAGGAAAAGAACAAGAGTCTCTGGCTGGTAATCCAGATAATTCTTCCACATATTATCTAAGACCACCAAAATGGTACCTCTACGAGTCAGCAAAAAAACACAGCCTTATTGGGATTGGGGTCCAAGTCCTTTCAAATACCTGGAAATCCTTCCCAAGAAGAAAAGTCACAAATCCAGACCGTGAAGAGTATAATAAATAACTAACTCTTCAATGCTGATAGACTGAAGAACATTAGCAAGTATAAACATCATCCACAAAAACATGACCTCACCAATAAACTAAATAAGGCACCAGGGAACAATTCTGAAGAAACAGAGACATACGACAACTCAGATAGACAATTCAAAATAGCTGTTTTGAGGCAACGCAAAGAAAATCAAGATAACACAGAGAAGAAATTCAGAATTCTATCAGATAAATTTAACAAAAGGATTAAAATATTTTTTTAAATCAAGCAGAATGAGTCAGGAGGTGGAGGTTACGGTGAGCTGAGATCCCACCACTCCACTGCAGCTTGGGTGATAGACCCAGACCCTGTCTCAAAAAATAAAAATAAAAAAATTTAAATATATATATCAGAAATTCTATAATTGAAAAATGCAATTAGCATGCCGAAGAATGCATCAGAGTCATCAGAGTCTCATAATAGCAGAATTGATCAAGAAAGAAGTAGTGAGCTTGAAGACAGGCTATTTGAAAATATAGAGAGGAGAAAAAAAGGAATAAGAAAAAATGAAGCATGCCTATCAGAAAACAGCTTCAAAGGGGCAAATCTAAGAATTAATAGCTTTAAAGAAGAGGTAGATAAAAAGAGAAGGGTAGGAAGTTTATTCAAAAGAATAATCAGAGAACTTCCCCAACCTTGAGAAAGATATTAAATTCAAGTAAAAGAAGCTTATATAACAGCAAGCAGAAAGAAGCTTACCTCTGGGCATTTAATAATCTGAAGGTCAAGAATAAAGAAAGGATTCTAAAAGCAGCAAGAGAAAAGAAATAACATACAATGGTGCTTCAATACATCTGGCAGCAGACGTTTCAGTAGAAACCTTACAGGCCACAAGAGTGGCATGATGTATTCAAAGTGCTGAAAGAAAAACACTTTTACTCTAGAGTAATATATCCAGTGAAAATATCCTTTAAGCATGAAGGAGATAAAAAGACTTTCCCAGTCAAACAAACGCTAATGGATTTCATCAACACTGGACCTGTCCTAAAAGAAATGCTAAAGGGAGCTCTACAGTCTGAAAGAGAAGGATGTTCATGAGCAAGAAGAAACCATCTGAAGATACAAATCTCACTGGTAATAGTAAGCACACAGAAAAACACAGAATAGTATTACATTGTAATTGGAGTGTATAAATACACCAAGTAGAAAGCCTAAATAATGAACCAATGAATAATAACTACAAAAACTTTTCCAGACATAGACAGTACAATAAGATAAAAAGAAAAACAACAGAAAGCGTAAAAGTAGAGAGACAAAGTTATAGTGTAGTTTTTATTAGGTTCCTTTTTGTTTATGCAATCATTGTGAAGTGTTGTTTCCATTAGTTTTACATAACAAGTTATAAGATTGTGTTGGCAAGCTTTATAATAACCTCAAACTGAAACAAATACAATGGGTACACAAAATATAAAAAGCAAGAAATTAAATCATACCACCAGAGAAAACCACCTTCACTACAAGGAAGACAAGGAAGAGAAAAAAGGAAGAGAAGTCCGCAAAACAACCAGAAAGCAAATAACAAAATTGCAGCAGTAAGTCTGTACTTATCAATAATAACATTAAATGTAAATGTACTAAACTCTCCAAATTAAAAGAAATAAAGTAGCTGAATGAATTTAAAAAGAAGACCTAATGATCTGTTGCTTATAAGAAACATACTTCACTTATAAAGATACACATAAACTGAAAATAAAGAGATGAAAACAGATATTCCAAGCCAGTGGAAACAAAACAGAGCAGGAGTAGCTACCTTAATCAGACAAAATAGATTTTAAGAAAAAAAAGACGGTCATTATATAGTGATAAAGGAGTTAATCCAGCAAGAGGATATAATCATTGTAAATAAATATGCACTGTATTAGTCCGTTTTCACACCGCTATAAAGAACTACCCAAGACTGGGCAATTTATAAAGGAAAGAGGTTTAATTGACTCACAAATTGACATGGTTGGGAGACCTCAGGAAACTTACAATCATGGTCGAAGGGGAAACTGGCACCTTCTTCACAAGTTGGCAGGAAAGAGCAGAGCGAAGGAGGAATTTCCAAACACTGATAAAATCATCAGATTTCATGAGAACTCACTCACTATTACGAGAATAGCATGGAAGAAACCGTCCCCCAAGGATCCAATCACTTGCCTCCCTTGACACATGGGGATTACAGGTCCCTCCCTCAACATGTGGGGATTACAATTCAAGATGAGATTTGGATGGGGACACAGAGCCAAACCATATCATGCATCCAACACTGAAGCAACCAAATATATAAGGAAAATATTATGAGAACTAAAGAGAGAGATAGACTCCAATACAATAATAGCTCGAGACACCAAAATATCCCACTTTCAGCATTGGACAGATCTCATAGACAAAGAAAGTCAAAACAGAAACAGCAGACTTCATCTGTACTACAGAACAGTGGATCTAAAGATATTTACAGAACTTTTTTTTTTTTTTTTTTTGAGATAGAGCACTGCTCTGTCACCCAGGCTAGAGTGCAGTGGCATGATTTTGGCTCACCACAACTTCCATCTTCCAGGTTCAAGCAATTCTCCTACTTCAGCCTCCTGAGTAGCTGGGATTACAGGCGCATGCCACCACACCTGGCTAATTTTTCTATTTTTAGTAGAGACAGAATTTCGCCATGTTGGCCAGGCTGGTCTCAAACTCCTGACCTGAGGTGATCCACCTGCACCAGCTTCCCAAAGTGCTGGAATTACAGGCGTGAGCCACCACACCCAGCCAGATATTTACAGAACATTTCATCCAACGGCTGCAGAATATACATTCTTCTCCTCAGCACATGGGTCATTCTCAAGAACAGACCATATGTTAGTTCACAAAACAAGTCTTAAAACATTCAAAAAAACCTGAAATATCAGGCATCTTCTCTGACCACAATGAAATATAACTACAAATTAATAATAACAGGAATATTAAAAACCATACAAATATATTGAAATTAAACAATATGTTCCTGAATCACCAGTGTAATGACGAAGAAATAAAGAATTGAAAAATTTCTTCAAACAAATGATAATAAAAACACAACATACTAAAACATATAGGATACAGTGAAAGCAGTATTAAGAAGGGAATTTATAGCTATAAATATCCACATCAAAAAAAAAGAAAAACTTCAAATAAATAACCTAATAACACATCTTAAAGAACTAGAAAAGTAAGAGCAAAACTGAACTCAAAATTAGTAGAAGAAAAGAAATACTAAAGTTCAGAGAAGAAATAAATGAATTTGAAATGAAGAAATCAATACAGAAGAGCAATGAAACAAACAGTTGGCTTCTTGAAAAGATAAACAAAACTGACAACCTTTTAGTGAGACTAAGAAAAAGAGAAGATCCAAATAAATGAAATCAAGTATGAAAAGGGAGACATTACAACTGATACTGTAGAAATTCAATGGATCATTAGTGGCTACTATGATCAACTATATGTCAATAAATTTTGAAAATCTAGAAGAAATGGATCAATACCTAGATACATAAACCTACGGAGATTGAATCATTAAGAAATCTACCCCGTCTCTACTAAAAAATACAAAAAACCTAGTCAGGCGAGGTGGTGGTGGGCGCCTGTAGTCCCAGCTACTCGGGAGGCTGAGGCAGGAGAATGGCGTAAATCCGGGAGGCGGAGCTTGCAGTGAGCTGAGATCCGGCCACTGCACTCCAGCCCGGGCGACAGAGCGAGACTCTGTCTAAAAAAAAAAAAAACAAAAGAGAAATCTAAAACCTGAACAGACCAATAACAAGTGACAAGAGTGAAGCCTTAATAAAAAGTCTCACAATAAAGAAAAGCGTGGGGCCAGATGGCTTCACTGAATTCTAACAAACATTTTAAGAACTAATACCAATCATACCCTCAGTATTCCAAAAAATAGAGAAAAGGGAAGAATTCCACACTCATTCTACAAGGCCAATATTACCGTGATACTAAATCCAAAGACATATTTAAAAAAGAAAACTACAGGCTAATCTCACTGGTGAATATTGATGCAAAAATCCTCAAGAAAATACTAGCAAACTGATTTAAAAATACATTAAAAAGGTCATTAATCATGACCAAGTGGGATTTATCCTAGGGATGCAAGGATGGTTCAATATATGTAAATCAATCAATGTGATACAAGGTATCAACAGAATGAAGGATAAAAAAATGATCATTTCAATTGATGCTGAAAAAGCATCAGATAAAGTACAACATCCCTTCATGATAAAAACTCTCAAAAAAAACCTGATACAGATGGAATATGCCTTAACATAATAAGCCATATATGACAGACCCACAACCAGTATCATACTGAATGGAGAAAACTGAAAGCCTTTCCTCTAAGATCTGGAACATGACAAGAACGCCTACTTTCACCACTATTATTCAACATAGTACTGGAAGCCTTAGCTAGAGTAATCCAACAAGAGAAGGAGATAAACAGCATTTAAATTGGAAAGGAGTAAGTCAAATTATCTTTATTTGCAGATGATATTATCTTATTTTTAGAAAAATCTAGAGTCCACCAAAAAACTATTAGAACTGATAAAAAAAAATTCAGTAAAGTTGCAGTATACAAAAACCAACATACAAAAATGAGTAGTGGCCAGGCATGATGGCTCATGTCTGTAATCCCAGCACTTTGTGAAAATAAGGAGATGGACTGTTTGAGCCCAGGAGTTCGAGACCAGCTGGGCAACATGGTAAAACCCTGTCTCTATAAAAAATACAAAAATCAGCCAGACATGGTGGCACATGCCTGTAGTGCCAGCTACTCAGGAGGTGGGCAGACTGATTAAGCCAAGAAGTTTAAGGCTACAGTGAGCCATGACTGTGTCACTGTATCCCAGCCTGGGTGACAGAGTGAGAGCCCATCTCAAGCAATCAGTCAATATCAGTATCATACCTATGTGCCAACAGTGAACAATCTGAACATGAATTCAAAAAAGTAACCCATTTACAACAGAAACATATAAAATTAAATACCTAGAAATAAATTTAACGAAAGTAGTGAAAGATCTCTATAATAAAAACAATAAATCACTGATAGGAAAAATTGAAGAGAACATTAAAAAATAGAAGGATATTCTATGTTTATGGATTGGCAAATCAATACTGTTAAAATAACCATATTACACAAAGCAATCTACAGATTCAATGCAATATCTACAAAATGGTAATGACATTCTTCAAAGAAATTTAAAAAAAAATCCTAAAATTTATGTGGAATTAAGACTCAAAATAGCCAAAGCTATCCTGAGCAAAAAGAATAAAACTGGAGGAATTAGATTATCTGACTTCAAATTATATTACTGAGTTATAGTAACCAAAAGAGAATGGTATTAGAATAAAAACAGACACATAAGCCAATGGAACAAAAAGAGGACCCGGAAACAAATCCACATAGCTACAGGAAATGAATTTTCAACAAAGGTGTCAAGGACAAACATTGGGGAAAAGACACTCTCTTCAATAAATGGCACTGGGAAAACTAGTTATCCATACGCAGAAGAATGAACCTTGATCCCTACACCTCACACCTTATGTAAAAATCAAATCAAAATGGATTGAAGACTTAAATCTAAGACTTCAAACTGTGAAACTACTCCAAAAAAAAAAAAAAATGAGGAAACTCTCCAGGACATTGGTCTGGGCAAAAATTTCTTCAGTAATACCCCATAGTCACAAGCAACCAAAGCAAAAATGAATAAATGGGATCATATCAAGTTAAAAAGCTACCACACAGCAAAAGAAACAGTCAACAAACCGAAGAGACAACCCATAGAATGGAAGAAAATATTTGCAAAGCTACCCATCTGACAAGAGATTAATAAGCAGAATATGTAAGGAACCCAAACAACTCTATAGGAAAAAATAATAATCCAATTTTAAAATGGGCAAAATATTTGAATAGACATTTCTCAACAGAAGACATACAAATGGCAAACAGGCACATGAAAAGGTGGTCAGGCCAGGTGCAGCGGCTCATGTCTGTAATCCCAGAACTTTGGGAGGCCGAAGCGGGCAGATCACTCGAGGTCAGGAGTTTGAGATCAGCCTGGCCAATATAGCAAAATCCCATCTCTACTAAAAAAATAAAAATTAGCTAGGCATGATGGCACAGGCCTTTAATTCCAGCTACTAAGGAGGCTAAGCCATGAGAATCCCTTGAACCAGGGAGGTGGAGGTTGCAGTAAGTCAAAAATCGCATCACTGCACTCCAGCCTGGGTGACAGAGTGAGGCTCTGTCTCAAAGAAAAAAAGAAAAAAAAGAAAGAAAGAAAAGGTGTTCAAGGGCTGGGCACTGAGACTCACACCTGTAATCCCAGCACTTTGGGAGGCTGATGAAGACAGATCACTTAAGGCCTGGAGTTCAAGACCAGCCTGACGAACACAGCGAAACCCCATCTCTACTAAAAATACAAAAATTAGCCGGGTGTGGTAGCACAAGCCTGTAATCCCAGCTACTCGTGTGGCTGAGCCATGAGAATCCCCTGAAGCAGGGCAGTTGAGGTTGCAGTGAGCCAAGATCATGTCAATGTACTTCAGCATAGGCAACAGAGGAAGACTGTGTCCAACAAAACAAAACAAAACAAAAGGTGCTCAATATCATCGATCATCAGAGAAATGCAAATCAAAAGTACCATGAGATATCATCTCACTTGAGTTAAAATGGCTTGTATCCAAAAGTCAGGTAATAACAAATGCTGTCAAGGATGTGGAGAAAAAGGAACCCACATACACTATTGGTGGAGGGTAAATTAGTAAAAATCACTATACGAACAGTCTGGAGGTCCCTCAGAAATCTAAACTAGAGCTACTATACGATCCAGCAATCCCACTTCTAGGTATATATCCAAAAGAAAGGAAATCAATATATTGAAGAGATATCTGTACTCTCAGGTTTGTTGCAGCACTGTTTACAACGGCTAAGATTTAGAAGCAACCTATATGTCCAGCAAAAGATGAATGGATAAAGAAAATGTGGTACTTACACACAATGGAGTACTATTCAGCCATAAAAAGGAATGAGATTCTTTCATTTGCAACAACATGGATGAAAACGGAGATCATTATGTTAAGTGAAATAAGCTATGCACACAAAGACAAACGTTGCATGTTCTCATTTATTTGTGGGATCTAAAAATCAAAACAATTAAATTTTTTCAATTGAACTCTGAACAACTGAACTCTGAGATTAAAATAGTTGAACTCAGAGAGATAGTAGAAGGATGGTTACCAGAGGCTAGAAAGAGTAGTGAGGGTGTCACGGGGAGGTGATGATGATCAAAGGTATAGAAAAAACAGAACGAATGAATAAGATCTAATATTTGATAGCAAAACAGGAGACAATAGTCAATAATAATTTAATTGTGCATTTTAAAGCAACTAAAATGGTGTATCTGGATTGTTTGTAACCCAAAGGATAAGTACTTGAAGAGATGGATACCCAATATTCCATGATGTGATTATTATGCACTGCATTCCTGTACCAAAATATCTCATGTACTACATAAATACACCTACAATGTACCCACAAATTACAAAGAAAAGAATTAATAAAAAAATCAATGACATAATTACACTGAAAAGAATGAACTAAAATGGCTGGGTGGAATTCTATGTCAAAACTCATGTTTAAAAACTGAAGCCATCAACTTCTTAATTTTTTCATAATTTATTAACCTTCTATTCTTTCAGAAAATAATTTTCCTTTAAAGAAACACTTCCTTGTTTTTTCCATAATTATTTTTATTTTGCTAAATTTTATACAATACTGCAATAAATAGCCATGTATACCTATCTGTAAATACTGTTATTTTTATTCCTAACAGATACATTCACAAAAATTGGATTACTCGGATCATATTGCTTTCCCATAAGACTAAAAATGTACTTTCCGTTAGCAATACAAAAGAACAGCATTGCCCATTTCATCTCCTTTACTCTCTTCAACAGTACATTAGCATCCTATTTACTTTCTCTCAGTCGAAGACTGGAAAATTGATAGATAATAATTTCTCTAATTTGCATTTCTTGGATATTTGTGTGAGTATCCTTCTCATGTTTACTAGTCACTTTTAGGTTCTTTTGTGAATTTCTTATTCATATATTATATTCAGGATATATTCTTTATTCTTTACCTTTATTCTTACAACTTTCCTGAATATATACATATTCATATATAATAATTCATATATAATAATTCTTATAGGAATTATTAGTACAGTGAATATATTAATCATTTATCAGTCATAAGCATTATGTTTTTCCAAGTTGTTCATGGTATCTTTCCTCCACTTAATGTTATAGGTAGTAACAGATGCCTACTTTTATATTTCTACTTTCTAAATATCCTATATTTTGGTTACCAAATTCACATATATGCCCAAGTTCTACTTTTACAGTTTTCCAAATATGTTTCTAAAGTATTTACCATGTCATCTTCCTCCCTATTGCTCATTTCATCAGGAAGATTTTTAATATATGCTGCCTTTATAGTGGTGTCTTAATTTCTAGAGAGGCAAGTACAATCTCATCACTTTTTCACAAATTGTAGGACTATATTAAAGCATTTATTTTTTCACATTAACTGAATATTTAAATATCCAAATATCAAATTTGCATGTCTTAAATTTGTTATAAAGAATATTTAAATGCCAAATCAACTCTACTGTTATTTTAATGGAGCAGTTTACATTCAATGGATATATTGAGTTAACACATTAACTTAAGAAAAACGAACATTTTTGTGATGTAAAATTTTCTATCTTTGACTATAAAAGACAGTACGGAGTCTTTTTTCCAGTTGGAAAACTGGAAAAATACAAGTAATGTTGGCATATTAAGTAACAGCATCCTGCCAATGTTAATCTTCTGATTTTGATAACTGTACCAGATTAAGACAGAGAATGTGCTTACGAAATTTCCACTCAAGTATTTTGAGGTAGAAGGGAATCCTGACTTTAACTTACTCTCAAATTCAGAAAAGCAAAGCATAAAGAGAAAGAGAATAAATGTAGCAAAAATTTAACAATCACAAGATCTGGGAGAACAGTGAATAGGAGTTCCTGCTTTATTCTTACAACTTTCCTGAAAGCCTCAAATTATCTCAAAACAAAAGACTGATTCTCTCTCTCTGTCTCTCTTTTTCTCTCTCTCACACACAGACACATACACACACACAGACACATATATACATACATACACACACACACACACACACACACACACACCTCAAGACCCCAAGATAGACTATCCAGCATGGAATTAGTTTATGTAAGGCCTTTGAGCCCAAGCTGAGCCATCACATCCCCTGTGACCTGCACTTATATGCCCAGATGGCCTGAAGTAACTGAAGAATCACAAAAGAAGTGAAAATGGCCTGTTCCTGCCTTAACTGATGACATTCCACTACAAGAGAAGTGAAAATGGCCAGTCCTTGACTTAACTGATGACATTCCACCACAAAAGAAGTGAAAATCGCCAGTCCTTGCCTTAAGTGATGACATTACCTTGTGAAATTCCTTTTCCTGGCTCATCCTGGCTCAAAAAGGCTCCCCCACTGAGCACCTTGCTACCCCTACTCCTGCCCAGAGAATAACCCCTCTTTGACTGTAATTTTCCTTTACCTACCCAAATCTTATAAAACGGTCCCACCCCTATCTCCCTTCCCTGACTCCCTTTTCCGACTCAGCCTGCCTGCACCCAGGTGAAATAAACAGCCTTGTTGCTCACACAAAGCCTGTTTGGTGGTCTCTTCACATGAACGCGAGTGACATTTGGTGCTGTGACTCGGATTGGGGGACCTCCCTTGGGAGATCAATCCCCTGTCCTCCTGTTCTTTGCTACATGAGAAAGATCCACCTATGAACTCTGGTCCTCAGACCAACCAGCCCAAGGAACATCTCACCAATTTTAAATCAGGTAAGGAGCCTCTCTTTTTACTCTCTTCTCCAACCTCTCTCACTATCCCTCAGCCTCTTTCTCCTTTCAATCTTGGCGCCACACTTCAATCTCTCCCTTCTCTTAATTTCAGTTCCTTCCTTTTCTGGTAGAGACAAAGGAGACACATTTTATCCGTGGACCCAAAACTCTGGCACCAGTCACGGACTCGGGAAGACAGTCTTCCCTTGGTGTTTAATCATGCAGGGACGCCTGCTTTGGTCCTTCACCCTTAGTGGCAAGTACCGCTTTTCTGGGGGGCAAGAACCCCCCAACCCCTTCTCTCCCAGTCTCTACCTCTTCTCCGCTTTTCTGGGGGGCAAGAACCCCCCAACCCCTTCTCTCCGTGTCTCTACTCCTTCTCCGCTTTTCTGGGGAGCAAGAAGCCCCCAATCTCTTCTCTCCATGTCTCTACCCCTTCTCCACTTTCCTGGGGGGCAAGCACCTCCCACCTCTTCTCTCCGTGTCTCTACCCTTCTCTTTAAACTTGCCTCCTTCACTATGGGCAATCTTCTACCCCTCCATTCCTTCTTCTCCCTTAGCCTGTGTTCTCAAGAACTTAAAACCTCTTCAACTCTCACCTGACCTAAAATCTAAGCGTCTTATTTTCTTCTGTAACACTGCTTGACCCCAATACAAACTTGACAGTGCTTCCAAATAGCCAGAGAACTACACTTCCAATTTTTCCATACTACAAGACCTAAATAATTTTTGTCAAAAAATGGGCAAATGGTCTGAGATGCCTTATATCCAGGCATTTTTCACACTTCGTTCCCTCCCAAATCTCTGTTCCCAATGTGATTCCTCCCAAATTCTCTTTCTTTCCCTCCCGCCTGTCCCCTCAGTCCCAACCCCAAGTGTCGCTGAGTCTTTCCAGTCTTCCCTTCCTACAGACCCATCTGACCTCTCCCCTCCTCCCCAGGCCGAGCTAAGTCTCAATTCTTCCTCAGCCTCCGCTCCTCCACCCTATAATCCTTCTATCACCTCCCCTCCTCACACCCAGTCTGGCTTACAGCTTAGTTCCACGACTAGCTCTTCCCCACCTGCCCAACAATTTCCTCTTAGAGAAGTGGCTGGAGTTGAAGGCATAGTTAGGGTACATGTACCTTTTTCTCTATCAGACCTCTCTCAGATCAGTCAGCGTTTAGGCTCTTTCTCATTAGACCCCACTAAATATATACAAGAATTCCAATATCTAACTCTGTCCTACAATTTAACCTGGAGTGACTTAAATGTCATCCTGACTTCTACCCTCTCCTGAGATGAACTGGAAAGTTTTTTCTCTAGCCCAATGTCAGGCTGATAACTGCCAGCTTCATGAGCCAGACGTCCAGGAAGGCATTAGAGCAGTTCCCCGAGAGGATCCCCAATGGAACTATCAGGAAGATTCCCCAGGTATAGCTAGGCGAGATTACATGATTTCTTGCCTAGTTGAAGGGCTTAAAAAGGCAGCTTACAAAGCTGTTAATTATGACAAGCTTAAAGGAACTACTCAAGGTAAAGATGAAAACCCAGCCCAGTTCATGGCCTGCTTAGCAGCAACCCTTAAACACTTTACCGCCCTAGACCCAGAAGGTCGCCTTATTCTTAATACGCATTTTATCACCCAATCCACTCCTGACATTAGGAAAAAACTTCAAAAATTAGAATCTGGCCCTCAAACACCACAACAGGAATTAATCAACCTCGCCTTCAAGGTGTACCAGACGGCAACACATTTCTTTTTTTTTTTTTTTTTGAGACGGAGTCTCGCTCTGCCGCCCAGGCTGGAGTGCAGTGGCCGGATCTCAGCTCACTGCAACCTCCGCCTCCCGGGTTCACGCCATTCTCCTGCCTCAGCCTCCCGAGTAGCTGGGACTACAGGCGCCCGCCACCTCGCCCGGCTAGTTTTTTGTATTTTTTAGTAGAGACAGGGTTTCACCGTGTTAGCCAGGATGGTCTCGATCTCCTGACCTCGTGATCCGCCCGTCTCGGCCTCCCAAAGTGCTGGGATTACAGGCTTGAGCCACCGCGCCCGGCCGGCAACGCATTTCTGAGTTACAATTACTTGCCTCTGCTGTGAGACAAAACCCAGTCACACTTCCAGTATACAAGAACTTCAAAATGCCTAAGCCGCACACGTCTAAGCCACAGCAGTCAAGCATTCCTACAAGACTTCTGCTTCAAGTGCCAGAAATCTGGCCACTGGGCCAAGCAATGCCCACAGTCCAGGATTCCTCCCCAGCCGTCCCATATGTGCAGGGAGCCACTGGAAATCACACTGCCCAGCTCACCTGGCAGTCACTCCTAGAGCCCCTAAAGCTCTAGCCCAAGGCTCTCTAACTGACTCCTTCCCAGATCTGCTAGGCACAGTGACTGAAGATTGACACTGCCTGATCGCCTCAGAAGCCCCCTGGACCATCACAGACACCAAGCTTTGGGTAACTCTCACAGTGGAGAGTAAGTCCATCTCCTGTTCAATCGATACGGGGGCTACACACCCCACATCACCTTCTTTTCAAGGGTCTGTTTCCCTTGCCCCAAAACTGTTGTGGGTATTGACAGCCAAGCTTCAAAACCCCTTAAAACTCCCCACTCTGGTGCCAACTTGGACAACATTCTTTTAAGCACTCTTTTTTAGTTATCCCCACCTGCCCAGTTCCCTTATTAGGCCAAGATATTTTAACCAAATTATCTGCTTCCCTGACTATTCCTGGAGTACAGCCATATCTCATTGCCGCCCTTCTTCCCAACCCAAAGCCTCCTTTGCGTCTTCCTCTCATATCCCCACCTTAACCCACAATCCCTCAGACCCACCAGCCCAAGGAATCTCTCACCAATTTTAAATTGGGTAAGTGGCCTCTCTTTTTACTCTCTTCTCCAACCTCTCTCACTATCCCTCAACCTCTTTCTCCTATATCAACTCTACTCCCCCCATATTTGGACCTCTCACAACACAAACTACTATTCCTGTGGCCTCTCCTTTACCTCTCGGCAAAAACCCACTGGAATTCCCCTAGGTAACCTTTCACCTTCTCGATGTTCCTTTACTCTTCATATCCAAAGCCCAACTACATACATCACTGAAACAATTAGAGCCTTCCAGCTCCATATTACAGACAAGCCCTCTATCAATACTGGCAAACTTAAAAACATTAGCAGTAATTATTGCTTAGGAAGACACTTACCCTGTATTTCACTCCATCCTTGGCTACCTTCCCCTTGCTCTTCAGATTCTTTTCCAAGGTCCTCTTCTTGTTTACTTATACTCAGTCCCAAAAATAACAGTGAAAGGTTGCTCATAGATACTCAACATTTTCTCATACACCATGAAAATCGAACTTCCCCCTCTACAGTTACCTCATCAGTCCTCATTACAACCTCTGACAGTTGCCGCCCTAGCTGGATCCCTAGAAGTCTGGGTACAAGACTCCCCCTTTCAGCACTCCCTTTCATCTTTTTACTTTGCGTCTCCAGTTTTGCCTCGCACAAGGTCTCTTCTTCCTCTGTGGATCCTCTACCTACATGTGTCTACCTGCTCATTATTGGACAGGCACATGCACACTAGGTTTCCTTACTCCCAAAATTCAATTTGTGAATGGGACCGAAGAGCTCCCTGTTCCCCTCATGACATCGACATGACAAAAAAGAGTTATTCCGCTAATTCCCTTGCTTGTCGGTTTAGGACTTTCTGCCTCCACTATTTCTCTCGGTGCTGGAAGAGCAGGCATTTCAACCTCTGTCACAACCTTCCGTAGCCTTTCTAATGACTTCTCTGCTAGCATTACAGACACATCACAAACTTTATCAGTCCTCCAGGCCCAAGTTGACTCTTTAGCTGCAGTTGTCCTCCAAATCCACCAAGGCCTTGACTTACTCACTGCTGAAAAAGGAGGACTCTGTATATTCTTAAATGAAGAGTGTTGTTTTTACCTAAATCAATCTGGCCTGGTGTATGACAACATAAAAAAACTCAAGGATAGAGCCCAAAAACCTACCAACCAAACAAGTACTTATGCTGAACCCCCCTGGGGACTCTCTAATTGGATGTCCTGGGTCCTCCCAATTCTTAGTCCTTTAATACCTATTTTTCTACTACTTTTATTCGGACCTTGTATCTTCCGTTTAGTTTCTCAATTCATCCAAAACTGTATCCATGCCATCACCAATCATTCTATGTGACAAATGTTTCTTCTAACAACCCCACAATATCACCCCTTACCACAAAAATCTTTCTTCAGCTTAATCTCTCCCACTCTAGGTTCCCCTGCCACTCCTAATCCCAATCGAAGAAGCCCTGAGAAACATCATCAATTATCTCTCCATGCCATCCCCCCAAAAAAAATTTTCTTTGCTGCCCCAACACTTCAATACTATTTTATGTTATTTTTCTTATTAATATAAGAAGCCAGGAATGTCAGGCCTCTGAGCCCAAGCTGAGCCATCACATCCCCTGTGACCTGCACATATGTGCCCAGATGGCCTGAAGTAACTGAAGAATCACAAAAGAAGTGAAAATGGCCTGTTCCTGCCTTAACTGATGACATTCCACCATAAGAGAAGTGAAAATGGCCGGTCCTCGCCTTAAGTGATGATATTACTTGTGAAATTCCTTTTCCTGGCTCATCTTGGCTCAAAAAAGCTCCCCCACTGAGCACCTTGCAACCCCTACTCCTGCCTGCCAGGGAACAACTCCCCTTTGACTGTAATTTTCCTTTACCTACCCAAATCCTATAAAACGGCCCCACCCCTATCTCCCTTCCCTGTCTCTCTTTTCAGACTCAGTCCGTCTGCACCCAGCTGAAATAAACAGCCTAGTTGCTCACACAAAGCCTGTTTGGTGGTCTCTTCACACAGACATGAGTGATAGTTTATATTTTATCTTATTTGCTTCGATAAAATTTTGTAGCTTCATTCCAAAGAGCATGTGTACTTTTCTTGCAGAATTTGGCCCAAAGCATTGTTTTTGTCATATCTATGAACACACTGTATTTCTGATGTCCATTCTTAGCTGGTTACTGACTTCCAAAGAAAAGCTATTAATTTTTTTGCATAACTCTCTCATATCTAATAATCTCACCAAATTCTTTTATTAACTCTGGTAGAAAAATGTTCAAGATCCAGATACACCTCAGGACACAGGAATTAGATTTTCCTAGACCACAGCATTAGAAATTTGAAACTAATCTTATTTTTTTCTTTAACAGTATTTATATTAGCTATATCTTACACTTGCAAGAACATCAAAAAATATGTTAACAACACTGATAGTAGGTATCACCCATTTTTCCTGATTTTAAAAGAGATGACTTTAATCATTAAAAATATTTAATAGTCTTTACCATATTTGTATTGTTTTCTTATATAAATCTTTTTCTCTGAGTTTTAATAGGGCTGGCAGCTAAAAATCATCATATGCTTTTTTTCTACCTTTACCGATATCTTCATGTGTCTTCTATTTTTAATTTGTTGATGTAATTTATTTTGCAGTAGATATCCAAAATAAACATTTTATAATTCCAGTAAAAGTTTTCAGGCATCATACTATATAATTCATTCTTTATATTGATGAATTATGTTATTTAAAGTTATAGTTTAAATACTGTACTTATATTCTTAAGCGAAATAGGTCTTCTAGAGTTTTATTTTTCTAGAATAATTTTCAGATTTGCTGGTTGTGTAAAATTCACTTGGAAGATTTGTCATCTTTTCTAATGTACCAGAAAAATGTCAGCAACATATGAGTTTATCTGTTCTTGATATGTTAGAAGCCATACCGTGCTTTTAAATATTTTTCCAATTCTATAGCAAATGTACTACTTGTCAAATTTTCTAGTTTACCTTAGGTGAATATGGGTCATTTTTTTAGCTACAAAACCATTAATTTCCTGTAGAAATTTATATTTCTTATACATGTTCAGGCACAACTACTGAGATAAGCAATGGTCCCGGGATGGGTTTATCACTTAGTCCTCTCCTATGATAATCCAAGGAGACAGGTGTATGCTCCCTCATTTCCTCAGCTACAAATAATATTATGCTCCAAACCCTAAAGACAGAGAAATTTCACACCTGTGTGTTCAGCTCCTCTCAAGAAACCTGGATGATCTTACCTTTGCCAAAGAGATTTTCATTTCTGGCTAACTAGCTCTGTTTTGCCCAGAAAGGGAGAACTCCTTCACCAGTTTTCTTTATAGGAAAACCATTAGAGTCAAGACTCACCTCTCATTATTAACATTATATTAGCCAAACAAGAAGCTTCTCTGATCAAGCTTCTCTGGTAGTTCAACTGCAATTGAAACCAGAGGCTAAAGAGACATGTACTATCTCCCAGAACCCCCATGACTCTCCCATAAACCTAGATTTTAATTTTTTGATGACATATACTATGTTTCTTTGGACCTGCCATTTTACCAGGACAATTTGCCATGATTATCATTAAAAAACGGTAATTTCCACACACCAACCACATGTGTAACCTACCTCAAATTCCGCATGTCTGTGAATATCTTCTGCTCTCTGCCTGCTCAGGATAAATTCAGCTTCATTTGCTACTCTTACTAGATGATCTTTCATTGTCTGGCTAAGCAATCTGTAAAAAATGAATGTTATCAAATAAATATACGTATTCACACACAACATAAATGATTATTCACTGCTTACTGTGGAGAGGAAGGAATCCTTACTTTCTTCTTTTGACATCATACACAATGAGGTACCATTATTTCACACTAAATAATTGAGGAATGTAACAACAGCAAAAGGCTACCCTTCTGGCAATAGCAGATTGGCTTCTATCAGACTAGCCATGTAACAAAAGGAACTAAAAATATTAGATTAAAGTTGTGTTTTAATCTTTTAAAATGCATTGGAAAGTTACCAAGGCAGCCAAAATTAACCAGGGAAGATCACAGAGAAGAAAGCACACAAAAGATAATCAGTTTGACTTTTTACATTAAAGCATTTGCTATTCCCAAGTGAGAACAGAGGAGCTACACAGACCTGTCACTAGTCTCACAAAGATAAATAGAAAAAAACTGAGGTTCGCAGTCTGTCAACGTGGAGGAGTCCTGGTATACACCCAAGAGTTACAACAGGTATCAGGCATACCCCAGAAAGCAAGAAATAGATCAGGCCTCAAAACACTGAAACAGACCTTCAGAGAACATCTGGTGATTGGTATTTAGGTTAACTGGCAGCCAAAAAGCTAAGCAAAGCTTTCAGGGTGGGGAGAAAAAAATCAGAAATACCAATGCAGGAGGGCCATGGTAAAACCCCAGGTTTTCAGAGGACCTCCGAAGGGCTACATACTAGGAGAAGCCAAAACAGGCCAAACTCTCACAAGAACTTTAAAAAAAAAAAAAAAAACTCAGCCCTTGAGTCAGCTCAGACCCTAAATTAATACAATCAGCTATTAGTCTAACTGCTAATCAGAAACCAAAAGGCAGTCCTTTCTAAAGGAAGATAATATCATAGAGGCTTAAATTTACCCTTGCAATTTTAAAATACAATTTTCAGCATTCAGTCACCAATTAACAGGCACAAGAGACAGTATCATACAAATGAAAACTAAATAGAAACTGGCTCGCATCTGGACATTGAAATGAATGTAGTTAATATGTTTAGAACTCATTGTGTAATAGAGAATTCCAGTAAAGAATGAAAACTGTAAAAGTACTGAAAAAATAAATAAATATAAAAATAGATTTACTAGGTTATTAAGCTCAGCCAGAAAAGGAAAAATTAACTGAAAGATAGGTCAATGACAACTAGACTGAAACATAGTAAGAAAACTTAATGAAAATTGAACAAAATAAATAACAGACATACAGGACATGGTAAAAGGATCTAATATAAGTGTATCTATAGTATAAGAAAGAGTAGACGCATAATTAGAAAAAAGCAATATTTGAAGAGATAATGGCCAAGATTTTTAAAAATTGGGAAAAAACACTGAGCGATATGTTGATGGAGTGCTACAAAACCCAAGCAGGGTTTTTAAGGATACCCCGCTTAGGCAGTAATAGTAAAACTATCAAAGAAAAAAATTCTTAATAGCAGACAGGGGGAGAGGCCTTCAAAAGAGCAACAATAAGCCTAATGGAAGCCAGATAAGAATGCAACGATCTATTTAAAACACTAAACAAAAATACTACCTAAAAGGCCAGGCCAGTGGCTCACACCTGTAATCCCAGCACATGGGGAGGCCCAGGCAAGGGGATCACATGAGGCCAGTAGTTCAAGACCAGCCTTGGCAATGTAGTGACATTCCATCTCTACCAAAAAAGTTTTTTTTAATTAGCTCAGCATGGTGGTACATGCCTATGGTCCCAAGTACTCAGGAGCCTGAGGCAGAAGGATCACTTGATTCAATGAGTTTCAAGTTATAGCGAGCTATGATCCCACTACAGCACTCCAGCCTGAGCAACAGAGAGAGATCCTATCTAAAAACAAACCAACCAACCACCTAAGAATTCTATCCTCTTCAAGATCAGCCTGGCTAACATAGTGAAACTCTGTCTCTACTAAAAATACAAAAATTAGCCAGGCATGATGACAGGTGCCTCTAATCCCAGATACTAGGGAGGCTGAGGTGGAAGAATGGCTTGAACTTGGGTGGCGAAGCTTGCAGTGAGCTGAGATCGCGTCATCACACTCCAGCCTGGGCGACAGAGCGAGACTCCGACTCAACAAAAAAAAAAAAAGAAAGAAAGAAAAGAATTCTATCCTCAAAAAGTATCCTTCAATAATGAGATTTAAAGGGTCCAGAATATAGCACTGTCAGATAAAAAAGAGTCTTTTTCTGAACTTCCTTTATCTGCCTAAACGGAGAAGCTCCCAAAAGAATTTAGCTTTCATCAATCCCTTCCCAGGGAGTTTTGCAACCAAGGAAGATTGACTATTATCAGTAAAGATGAGAAGTTAGTACCAGGATAAGAAATCTAAATAGACATTGTTACAAAACTGTAATATCACTTAACTATTCTCCTAAGGGCCCACTTACTGTTTGCAAAATCATTAGCTTCCCCAAATGTGTCCTTCATGACCTCACTTTTACCCTATTAAAATGGTATTAATATAACCCCAAATTCTAACCCTCTCCTTGAGTCACATTTTTCTGTGAATTCTTTTTTTTTTTTTGATACGAACTTTTGCTCTGTCGCCCAGGCTGGAGTATAATGGCACGATCTCAGCTCACTGCAACCTCCGCCTCCTGGGTTCAAGTGATTCTCCCGCCTCAGCCTCCCAAGTAGCTGAGATTACAGGCACCCGTCATCATGCCCAGCTAATTTTTGTATTTTTAGTAGAGACGAGGTTTCACCATATTAGCCAGGGTGGTCTTGAACTCCTGACCTCAGGTGATCCACCCGCCTTGGCCTCCCAAAGTGCTGGGATTACAGGCGTGAGCCAAAGCAGACGGCCGAATTCTGACATACTTATTTATGACTAAAAATAGATCTTTTTTCTTGCTAATCTGTGTTTGTCTGTTTAATTCACAGGTACCCAAACAACAAACCTAAGATGTTAGAGGAAAACTTTTCCTCATCACCAAAAGCAAAATAAGAACATTCCATGACAAATAAAATAGGGAGAATTTGTCACCAGCCAACCAACATTCTTCACAAGGATGAAAAATAATGTAAGATTGATACAAGTCAAGGAAAACAATTGGAGCAATGAAAATGACAAACACGGGTAAATCTAAAAGAATACTGAATATTTGCAATCATTATGTAACTTCTAGAATTAAAAAATACTGCAATCTAAAATATATAACCACAGCATACAAGGCAAGAGAAACCAAATGAATTACTGTTATAAGTTTCTTGTATCGTACATAGATTGGCAAAAGAATCAGTTTATGTAAGATGTTAATTATAATATTCATACTACAATTTCTGGGTAACCACTAAAGGTATTTAAAATAATATATAACCATCAAGTTAACAGGGAAAAAATTAAGGAACAAATACTTAGCTCAAAAGAAGGAAAAAAACCAAAGAAACACAAGATATGGAGCAAATATAAAGGACATAAATAATAAGATGATAAATTTTAACCTAAACATATCAGAAATACATAGAAAGTAAACATTTAGTAGTAAAATTATTGTCAAATCAATTTTTTTAAGTATATGATGCTTGTAAGTGACACGATTTCAATATAAGGTTGAACAAAGATTGAAAAGTATAGTTTCAGAAAACAAACAATTTTTAAAAGCTAAAAGAAAGGTAATAAACTTCTATTAGTATGAGAAGCAAACAGAAATAACAAGATAAACCTGTTAAATTAATAAGAGGATAAATGAACTACAGATACAGAAATTTAGTATTTTGAGATTCTAAATTTGTATGCTCCTAAGAATATGGCCTACTATCAGATATAGAATATAAAAAGTTATAGAATATTTTTTAACCTGACCTGACTGACATATCGAGAACATTATACCCAGTAAGTGAATAATAAATATTATTTTCAGGTAAACATGGAATATATACAAAAAATAGGCAAAATGTGGGGTCATAAAGCAATTTATAGTGAATTTCAAATGATGAAATCATACTGAATATGTTCTTTGATACATTTCAATTAAACTAGAAATAACAGGATACAGATCACTCTGCAAGAAGCTCTAAGCTGACCACCAATTTTCCTAACCTCCT
Organism: Colobus angolensis palliatus; assembly: GCF_000951035.1. Taxonomy (NCBI): domain Eukaryota; kingdom Metazoa; phylum Chordata; class Mammalia; order Primates; family Cercopithecidae; genus Colobus; species Colobus angolensis. The sequence continues at coordinate 2,259,270 of NW_012112142.1, read as the reverse complement.
GTTATCCACAGCATTATGTAATCTTCTCCTTTACAGTGTAGGAAGGAGATGGGGCTTGCCTCTAAGCAAGAAAATATGGCAACAATGAAGGAATAACACTTCAATAATTACATTAAACAAGATGGTAATTTGCATCTTGCTAGGAGACTCTATTGACACTCTCCCTTAATGGCTAAGCTAAAGAAATCTGCCATGTTATGAGCTGCCCTGTGTAGAGGCCTCCACGGCAAGGAGCTGAGCAGAGCCCCAGAAAACAGCCCACAAGGAATTCAGATTCTCAGTCTAATGACTCAAAATGAACTGAATTCTGCCAACAGTCACATGATCATGGAAGCAGATCCTTTCCTAGTCAAACCTCAAATAAGACTGTAACTCTGGCCAACACCTTAACTGCAGCCTTGTAAGTGAACCTGAAGGAGAGGCCCAGCTAAGCCATGCCTAGATTCCTGACCAAAAAAAATTGAGATAATAAATGTATGTTTCTTTAAGGCTAAGTTGTGATAATATTATTAACACAGCAGTCACTAAGTAATATCATTCCATGTCTAAAAATTAAAGAATGCACCTCTGAAAAAAACTCACACATAAAAGAATATATCATAATGGAAATTAGGAAATGTTTGCAGCAAAACGTAGTAAAAACAATGTGCCAAAATCTGTGGATTTAGAGAAACTTTAAGCCAATGCTTAGAGGGAAATTGATATACTGAATAAAAATACTAAAAAAGAAAAAAATTGTCAAAATAAATTATGCAAGTATCGAACTGAAGAAATCAGAAAAAGAACAGCCAGTGAACACTGAAAGTAAAATAAGGATAAGAACAGAAATTAAATGGAAAATAAAAATACACTTTAGAAGATAAAGTTAAAAGTTATTTGAAATACTGAAAAAATCCAAAAGAAATATGTAAACAATTAAAATTAATAATTGAATTTAGAAAGGGCATTGGGTTTAAGGCAAATACACAAAAATCAACTAGATTCTATTTATAGGTTACTAACAAAGTAAAAACGATTTTTAAATACTATTTTGAAAAGCATTCAAAACCATCAAAATATGTAGGAAAAGGAAACAAAAATGTGCTAGAATTCTGCATGTCAAACAGAAAGAATGGTAAAAGAAGTTAAAAATAACTTAAAGAAAAAAGTATACTATGTTCATGAAAGGGAAAGGTCTGTATTATAAAGATACCCATTCTCCACAAAGCTATTTATAGATACAGTCCAATCAAAATCCTAGCAGGTCTTTCTGCATAATCTGATGAGTTCAAATTTAATTCTAAAAGCCACAGAAAATGTAAACAAACAAGAATACATGAGACATTCTTGAAGAGGGGAACAGAGATGATAATCATGACAATGATATTAAAAGACTTAAAAGTAAGATGATCTTTTCCAAAAACTGGTCTTAGATCAACTGATGCTCATATGGACAAATTAACCTTGATTTCTACCTCAAACCATACAAACAAACCAATTCCAAATGAATCCTAGAGAAGACCTAAAGATTTCAGGAAGTTTAAAAAGTTTCTAGAAGATTACATAAGAGAGCATCTTCCTGGCTGGGTCAATGTAAAGACTTACTGCACCAAACAAAAATACACAAAACATAAGAAAAATAGTGACAAAATGAACTACATCAAAATTTAAAGACTTGTGTTTATGAAAGCCACCACTAAGAGAATTAAAAACCAAACTTCAGAGAGGGAGAATATATTTGGAATAATTACAACCAACGAGAAACTGATATCTTAAAAATATTAAAAAGCCTCTTACAAATAAAAGAAAATGATCACAATTTTTAAAATGGGAAAAGAACACAAGCACTTCACAAAAGAAAATTTCCAAATGGTGAATAAGATTATGAAAAGTTGTTCAGCAATACTAGTAATCAAGGAAATAAAGATAAAAACTATAAGATACACTATACCCCACCAGAACGGCTATATATGTTTAAAAGGCTGGCATTACCAAGTTATATCAAAGATGTGAAGTAACATGGACTCTTATAATCACAAAATATATTAATTAAAATGTTCATGGCAATTATTTACAATAACCAAACATTAGCAACTACCCAAATGTCCATTAAAAATAAAGCTAATTTTTAAAATGTTGGATTTTCATAAAGTAAAATCCTAAGTAGGAACAAAAAGAATTAGTATTATGCATAACAATATGAATTTCACTAACAATATTGAGCAAAAACACACAAAAAATATAAAATGCATGAATTGCCTTGTATAAAGATAAAAATTTAAAAAATCAAACTATGGTATTAGAAGTTAAGAGATTAAGAAATGGCTACCTTCAGTGCTACCTCTACATAAAAGGACTCATATGGAACACTGATAATGCCTACAGAGTTCTAAATCTTTTAATAAAATGTCTTGGATGTATAAACGAATGACCCATTCTGATTAATGCTTTTATAACACCATTTACTTATAAACATATCAACAGAATGATTCACTTTATGTAATCTGGAACATGTTTGTTATGTATAGGTCTTCTAAACTTCCTTCTTTAATAGGAGTTGGGAAGACAGAGTGTGCAGGGATAGAATTATTATTATTATTATTATTTTTAGGGACAGGGTCTCGCTCTGTCACCCAGGCTGGAGTGCAGTGGTGCAATTACGGCTCACAGAAACCTCAACCTCCCAAGCTCAAGTGATCTGCCTACCTCAGTCTGCTAAGTACCTGGGACTACTTACATGTGCCATCGTATCCTGCAAGTTATTTTGGTGTTGTAGAGACAGTGTCTCACTATGTTGCCTACATTGGTCTCAAACTCCTGAGCTCAAGGCATCCTACTGCCTTAGCCTCCCAAAGTGCTGAAATTATGGGCATGAACATACATGGCCTGCAAGGATTATTTTTTTAATTTATATAACAAAAGCAGCTAAAAAGTGCCACTAGAAAATGCCCACCTACAAAAGTTACACCCAGTAGTCATCAACAATGACACGAACTTACTCCCATTCCACAGGGCACTTACCTCACTTTGTAGCAATGTTTTTATTTAAAATATAAATAAGGCCAGGTACAGTGGCTCATGCCTATAATCCCAGCACTTAGAATTAAGACTGCTTGAGCCCAGGAGCTTGAGACCAGCCTGGGTAAAATAAAGAGACCTCTTCTCTACAAAAAAATAAAAAATAAAATTAAAAAAAATTAGCTGAGTATGGTGGTGCATACCTGTAGTCTCAGCTACTCAAGAGGCCAAAGCAGGAGAATCACCTGAGCCCCTGAGCCCAGGAGGTAGAGGCTGCAGTGAACTGTGATGGCATCACTGCACTCCAGCCAGGGGGACAAAGTAAGTCTTTGTCTCAAAAAAAAAAAAAAA
>NW_012112142.1:2244041-2255719 GCF_000951035.1 Colobus angolensis palliatus | reverse complement strand
GGGTTTCACCATGTTGGCCAGGCTGGTCTTGAATTCCTGACCTAAAGTGATCCACCTGCCTTGGCCGTCCAGGGTGCTGGAATTATAGGCGTGACCCACCGCACCCAGCCAGCACTCTTAATAATGTGCTATATGAACATGTTCCCACAGTGCAGAAAAACATGTGGAAAATATTCCTTGATAATCAATGAATTTCACTACAACACTATATATGAAAGTGAGAATCTTAAATAATCAAAATATACAATCATACAATAAAAGTAGATTGTTCCAAATTGACAAAATGATGTCCACAATATACGTTAAGAGGAAAAATAAACCTGAGGAATATTATGAACAATATCAGCTTGGGGAACATACAAAAGAAAATATACTTTCTTTTAATTGCCAATAATCTAGAACAGAGGTCAGCAAATTAAGGCCTGTGTATCAAATCTAGCCTGCCAACAGTTTTTGGTTAGTACATTCTATAGGAGCACAACTAGGTCCATTTGTTTAAATGTTATCCATGGCTGTTTTCAAATCACCATACTACACTGAGTTGACCAGTTGTGAAAAAGACCATGTGTACTGCAAGGCCTAAAGAACTATCTGGCTTTTTATAGAAAAAGCACGCACATGTCTGGGCTAGCGAGTGAGGCTTAAGTCCTCCTCCTTATATTTCTCTGTTCTTTGAAGCTTTACAACAATCAACAATCAAAAGAAAGGAAAACAGAAAATCCTTAAAGAAAATAAAAAAGCCTTCTGCCATTCTATCACTTTGTTTCGATCTCTATTAGGCTCACATACACTATCATAATTTGACTCCAGCTCTGTCAGACTCTCTCTTCTATCCCCAAACTGTCTTCCAGCTACTTTAGAAGTTAGTGCAATACCTTATCTGTGATTTTGGGGTGACATCATCAGGGTATTTCTTTTCAAATGCTATTAAACAGTACTCATTTAGGCATTACAGACAAAAACAATCCCTAGTGTAATTTTAAAACCCACTAATGAATAACTTCCTCTGATTCTATAGACAGAGAAAGCAAGGGCTTTCAAGAGTACAGATGTGAAATACTGGTTTGGGTTCTTAGTTTCCCTCTAGAGACCTAAAACCACATTGTGAATTTAACATCAATATATTGCCTTGTACTTTCAAACATTAATGGAATTGATTAGTCAATGGCACACTATCCTACTAGTCCCCAAACAAGTAACCTCAAAGTTACTCTAGTCTCTTCCCTCTTCTCTACCACCATCCTCCAGGCCCCTAATCAATCAACAAATCTTGTCAATATTTCCTTTGTAATATTCTCAGCTTTAATTTATGCTGTTCCATAGCCAATGCCCTAAAAATAAATGTTTCATTTCATACACATTATAACAATAAATCTTTTGAGTGCTAATTCTGATCTTTTAACATTTTTGTGCCTCTGCCTTTTAAAAACACTGTCAAACATCTGTTCAACACCTATTACATTATAGACTAGGCTAAGCAGCAAAGATGACCTTTCATTATATTTTAGTTGGGGAAAAAGAGAATACACTGGAGTCCTTTCCAGCTTGAAATTCACATTAATATAAGTGCTATGGTGGACATACCCTAATGTGACCTCCAGTGAGTCATGGCTTTATATGATCCCAACCCCTTGAGTTCAACCTGGGCAAAATCTGGCACTTCCTTCTAGCAAACAGAATATGGTAAAGATAATGAGATAATCATTCCTTAATTAGGTTACTTTACAGGCCAATGGTGATGGGATAATCACTCTGGTACTTATGTAATAAAGCTCTGCCCTAGCACACTGCAGAGATTCTCCTGCCACCCTTGAAGAAGAAGTAAGTGGCTATGTGTGACAAGGCCATGAGACAGGGAAGTATGGACAGCCTGTAGGATCTGAGAGCATCCTCGCAGTGACAGTAAACAAGAAAATGGGAAACTCAGTCCCACAACAGCATGGAACTGAATTCTGCCAAGAAATTTGTGACCCTAAGCTCCAGAAAGAAATGTAGGTTGACCAACACCTTTATTGTAGACTTGTAAAACCCTAAGCAGAAGATCCAGCTGAGTCTAGACTGCTGACCCATAGAAACTGTAGGATGGTAAACATAAAATTGTTTCAAGCTGCAAAATTTCTGGGAATTTGTTATAAAATAAGCAATACAAATAAAATTAGAACATAAAAATACGTTTGCTATCATATCTCTACAGAAGCAAAGATCACAATAATCTACTAAAGATGAAAAAAAGCTCCAGTAGAAAATTAGAGCACAAAGATGAGCCTTAAATAAAGTGCAAGAGCAACAAAGAGAGAAAGATACTTCAGATAACAGTGTGAACAAAGTTATTAAGAGAAAAAAATCTTTTTTCTTCCTTGAGATGGAGTCTCACTCTGCCACCAGGCTAGAGTGCAGTGGCGCAATCTCATCTCACTGCAACCTCTGGCTTCCTGGTTCAAGCGATTCTCCTGCCTCAACCTCCTGAGTAACTGGGATTACAGGCATGCGTCACCACGCTCAGGTAATTTTTGGATTTTTAGTAGAGGCGGGATTTCATTTTGTTGGCCAGGATGTTCTGGATCTCCTGACCTCATGATCCACCCGCCTTGGCCTACCAAAGTGCTGGGATTACAGGCGTGAGCCACCAGGACCGGCCAAGAAAAAATCTTGTGTGTTCTATTTTCAAGAGAACCAAAACAAATATTTAGTTTTCAAGATGTCCATTTACTGACATATACACTCAGATAGGTAGATGGATAATTTTCTGTCTTGATGTTTCATTCATTTTTCTGGTTATGTAGCATTTAAAAACCATGCAACACTTTAATAATGAAGCAACAAGTGAAAGCTCCCAACTCTCTTTCCTGTTCACTTTTCGGAATACATCACCACCATCAGTAGTTTATATTCCTGTCCTTACATTTGTCTAAACTTATAGAAACATACACAGCATTTATGTTCATATATATGAAACACATATAGTATTTATGTGCATATATATATATACAAATGTACATGTTCGTGTGTTTTGTAAAAATATTTTTAAATATTTAAGAAGTCATACTATACTACTTGTATATTTTACTTAACCGTATACCATTATGTAATCAGAACAGCTTCAAGTGACTCATGTGGATGGAGTGTACTGTAATTTATCAAAATAGTCCCTTATCCAGAGATCATTCATTCTTTCATTCTCTGCCCTGTTAAGATATCTATTATCTATCCAGTTACTGAAGCTAGAAATATCAGTCGTATCTTCCTTCTTCAGCATCCTACAGATCTAATAGACTAAGTACTGTCCATTCTACCTCTGCAATAACTTTAAAAGTTATTTTTCTCTTTTTTTTTTTTTTTTTTTTTTGGTGAGACAGAGTCTCGCTCCGTCGCCCAGGCTAGAGGGCAGTGGGCAGTGGCATGATCTCAACTCACTGCAACTTCCGCCTCCCTGGTTCAAGCGATTCTCCTGCTTCAACCTCCGAGTAACTGGGACTACAGGAGCCCGCCACCACACCCAGCTAATTTTTTGTATTTTCGTTAGAGACGGGGTTTCACTGTCTAGATCTAGCCAGAACGGTCTAGATCTCCAGATCTCGTGATCCACCCGCCTCAGCCTTCCAAAGTGCTGGAATTATAGGTGTGAGCCACTACGCCCGGCCAGAAGTTGTTTATCTTTGTAACATTTTCCAGTGCCCTTCACTGGAAACTCACTGGCACTCAGGATCATGTCTTTGATTATTATAATAGCCTCCAATCCAACTTCTTTCCATGAGTCTTACTATTCTTGCCCATTCTTCACTGGGGTCATCTTTCTAAAATGAAGATCTGATCATCACTGTATCATTAACAAGATATCAGTCATCAGCCAGCTTCCCATGATCTACAAAAGAGACTACTTTGCACGGCTTATAAGTCAGTCTCATTGTTGTTAAAATTTTATACTCTAAGAACTCCAGGTCAGGAACTACTTTCCCAAACATTACACCCTGTTACTGTACACTCCTTTGCCACTGTTCCTACTGTCCCAGGAATGACCTCACTTCATATTCCATCTAACCTACCTTAAAAGCTAAACCAAAGTAAAGGTTCACTACAAAATCTTTCCTGATCCCACACCTGCTTTCTCTCCATAGAAGTAATCCCCTACCAAAGTGCATAAGCCTGTTCTTTAGTACTTACTACTTTGAAACTTTCTGTATAACACATTTTCAATTATGTATTTACAAATCTGTCTTCCATTTGACAACGCACCAACCATTTATAATTTTTTCTTTACATAACCAAAGCATAGAACAGTGCCTGATCATTGCTGGGGATCCAGCAGTACCTATAAGGAAAAGAAACTCTTTGACTATCCACTTCTGCCAGTCATTTTTAAGCTGCTAACTGTAAGGAATACAAACATGCGTAACACTGTCCACAAAGAGTTCACAATCTCATACGGAAAGTTACAGGACTATATACAAATAGTAAGATAACTATGAAAAGGTTCTTAAGGTTCTTAAAACATTTTCTTCTCTTAACTTCTGCAATAATATATAGCACTTTCTTGGTTTTCCTCCTATCTAGCGGCTGTTTTTTCACTGTCCCCTTTGCTACATCCTCCGCTGCACTACCTATAAATCTTGTAATGTCCAAGAGCTCAGCTGTGTGTTCTCTCCTCCCTCTAAATTATTTCATCCAGTTCTATGACTTTTAATCCCACCTACATAGTACCTGTGTTTATATCTCTAACACTATCCTTAGTCTCCTATATTTCAGACTCACAGAGCCAACTGTCCAACTAAAATCTTAACTTGGATACCCAATAGGGCATTTCAAATACAACATTTCCAAAGCAGAGCTCTTGATTCTACCTACTCACTGCCAATAATACCTCTTCCCCATCACTACCTCAGTTCGTTCCACCACAATAAATAGCACCAAAGTCCACTCAAACTCAAGAAATAATCTTGGATTTTGTCATTTTCTCACCTCCAAATCCCATTCATAAAGCAAGTTCTACTGCCTTAACTATTAAATACATCACATATATGTTTACTTCTCTCCATCATCATTGCCTACCACATCATTCTAAGTCACCACTCTCTCTTTTATAGAATACTTCAGTAACATCTTCACTGATTTCTCTGCTCTCATTCTTACCCTGTATACTGATCCTATCACAATTCATACTTCTAAGAATGTAAGTCATGATATTGGGAAAGCTGGATATCAACATACAAAAGAATGAAATTGAGCCAGGCGCAGTGGCTCACACCTGTAATCCCAACACTTTGGGAGGCCGAGGCAGGCAGATCACGAGGTCAGGAGTTCGAGACCAGCCTGGCCAACATGGTGAAACCCTGTCTTTACTAAAAATACAAAAATTAGCTGGGCATGGTGGTGGTCACCTGTAATCCCAGCTAGTCAGGAGGCTGAGGTAGGAGAATCGCTTGAACCTGGGAGGTAAAGGTTGCAGTGAGCCAAGATGGCACCACTGCACTCCAGCCTGGGCAACAGAGCAAGACTCCATCTCACAAAAAAAAAAAAAAAAATGAAATTGGATACTTGTTGCTATGGTTTGAGTATCTGTATCCCCTCCAAAATTCTTGCAGAAACCTAATCTCCAATGCAATGGTATTAAGAGATGAGGCCTTTCTGAGGTCATTAGGTCATGAGGGCTCCTCCCTAGTGAATGGAATTAAGGCCTTTAAAGAACAGTCGGCCGGGCGCGGTGGCTCAAGCCTGTAATCCCAGCACTTTGGGAGGCCGAGACGGGCGGATCACGAGGTCTGGAGATCGAGACCATCCTGGCTAACATGGTGAAACCCCGTCTCTACTAAAAAAATACAAAAAAACTAGCCAGGCGAGGTGGCGGGCGCCTGTAGTCCCAGCTACTCGGGAGGCTGAGGCAGGAGAATGGCGTGAACCCGGGAGGCGGTACTTGCAGTGAGCTGAGATCCAGCCACTGCACTCCAGCCTGGGCAACAGAGCGAGACTCCCTCTCAAAAAAAAAAAAAAGAACAGTCATCACACAATGCTTAAGCCTCTTCTGCCCTTTCGGCTTCTACCACGTGAAGACACAGTGCTCAAAGTGCCATCTTAGAAGCAGAGACCCAACCCTCATCATACACTAAAACCTGCCAGTGTCTTAATCTTGGACTTCTAAGCCTCTAAAACTGTGAGAAATAAATTGCTATTATTTATAAATTACCCAGTCTCAGGTAATTTTATAGCAGCATACAGAGACTAAGGCACTTATATCATATACAAAATTATCTCAAAATGAATCAAAGACCTAAATGTAAGAGTTATAAAATTAAAACTTCTAAAAGAAAACATAAGGAAAAGCTTCATGACCCTGAATTTGGCAATGATTTCTAGGATGTAATACCAAAAGCACAGGTAATAACAGAATAAAAAATAGGTAAACTGGACTACATCAAAATTTCTGGGCCAGGTAAACTGGCTCACACCTGTAATCCAAACACTTTGGGAGGCTAAAGCAGGAAGATCGCTTGAGCTCAGGAATTTAGACTCCATGTCTATTTTTAAAAAGATAAAGAAAAAAGGAAAAAACAACAACAATAACAACTTCTGTGCATCAAAGGACAAAACTAACAGAGTGAAAAGACAACTCCAGTGGCTCATGCCTATCATTCCTGCACTTTGGGAGGCCAAGGCAGAAGGGCTGCTTGAGCCCAGGAGCTCAAGACCAGCCTGGACAACATAGCAAGACCCCATCTCTACCCAAAAAAAAAAAAAAATAGCTGGGCATGGTGGCACGTGCCTGTGGTCCCAACTACTTAGGAGGCTGAGGTGGGAGGATCACATTAGCCAGGAGTATCTAGCTGCCATAAGCCACTGCACTCCAGCCTGTATAACAGAGAGACCCTGCCTGTCTCAAAAACAAAACAAACAAATAAGCAAAAAAAACAGAAAACAAAAAAAACCCGTAAGTTATATCATGCCACTTCTCTATTAAAAACTCTGCTCTTACTGAACATGGTTTAATCCAAATTTCTTAGCAGAGCTTACAGGGCCTTATATGAGCTGAATATTGAATAGTTCTCTTGACACTCCCAAGCCTTACTCTCTTTCTTGCTGATTTTGTTCCAGTCACTCTGGCCTTCAATTTGTTTAATAATACACAAATACTATTCACTCCTTAAGGCCTCTGCTCTTGCTGTTTCCTCACCTTAAAATGTTGTGACATACATCTCAAAAGGGTTAGTTACTTCTCTTCATTCAAACTATTTCCCCTTCATGAGATTTTTCTAAACACTCCATACTCCCTAAAAGCCAGTATGTTTATTCTCAAAACATTACTCTGCTTTGTTTTCTTCTAAGCATTTATTACTATCTAAATTGTCTTATTTTGATTACTTGTTTATTATTTGTTCTCTCCTTTATGACAGCATAGACTTATTCACAGCTATATCCTCAGATTCCAGAATAGTACCTGGCACACGGATTATAATCAATAAATAGATACTGAATGAATGATGAAAAATTAGTGCCATAAACCACTCCCAATCTACTTTTTTGTCCTTTCCTTATATCCAAAACCTTAATTCCTTCATATCCCTTTCATTCCTCTTTCCCTCTGAGGAATATTCTGCAATTCTATCCTACAAAGACCTTTACTTTATGTCAACCTTTATTTTTAAAATCGTTTTTGTAGAGACAGGGGTCTTGCTATGTTTTCCAGGCTGGTCTTGGAAATCCTGGCCTCCAGTGATCCTCCCACCTCAAATTCCCAAGTAGCTAGGACTACAGGTGCATACTATCTAATTTTTTGTAAAGAGATACAGGATCATGCTATGTTGCTGAGGCTGGTCTTGAACTCCTGGGCTCAAGCAATCCTCCCACCTTAATCTCCTAAAGTGCTGGGATTACAGGAGTGAACCACAATGCCCAGTTTATTTTATGTCAATTTTATCCCTAATGATTATTGTAGATACAGCATATACTTGTTTATAGAATATCTTATAAACATTCTGTTAGAATTATATGTATATTACTCTATTCTCTCAGAAGATGAGCTTCTTTAATCTGAACTGATTAAGAAAGCAGGGAAGGAAAAACGAAAAATCTTTTAAAAAAGTAAAAAAAAGTTTTTTGCTTTTTTTTTTTAAATAAACATAATATCTAACAGGTACTATTCAGGTAGGCTATACCCCATCATTATTTGATGAGTGGATAGTTTGTGGAAATACTTCAAACCAAATATTCTCAAGCATTTAAATTCATCTAAGCAATTAACAGCAAAACCATGGAGCTTTTAGACTTAAACCATGGAGCTTTTAGACTTAACTGTGTCATAAATTTAAGTTTGAAATATTTTCACTGCATAATACAAAATGATTACCATCTAACTTTACTTATTTAAAAGAATATTATAAAAACTGACTAGGATATATGTAAAGTAGTTAATAATACTTTCAGAGAAGAAGGGAAGCATATATATCTTTTCCTTCACAATTTACAAAATGTTTTAAAATCAAAGCATCTGAGAAAGTCCTGACTACATACTTCTCATTGTTTTAAATATACACACAATATTATTTGTCCTTTCATTAAGGAAAATAATAAAATGACTTCAAAAATTAAACTAATAAGATATCTAAACGATTTTTTTTTTTTTGCTATTGTAAGGGGTCAATTTTTCTCATCTATATGCTTATTTTCCTAAATATGCAAATTATACAATATTTAGGAACAGTAATTTTATCTAATAGCTGTGTAAACTATTCTTTCAAACAAAGAATTAAAGGTAAATTAAAGTTTTAATTATTATAAGCAGCCTCAAAATGTTGCGTTTACTGTAGATTAAATGTCTAAATGCAGAGCATAAAATGATTCACATATTTTAATATTAAGAAGAAAAAACTATGTATAATTTACACCTACAGTGCAAGAGGGAAGAAAAAAATGCTTGTGTCAGCCTTAGGAAACAAACAGCCCTATCAAGTGACCAACTTGAAAAGATTCATACTAGAGGCTCAATAAATAACAGTAATGATGACAACCATCTCCCATAACTACATTACAGCCCATTGGCCACATCTGATTATACTAGTCTAGACCTTGGGTAAGCACATACACATTTTCACCAAGAGTTTTCCAATATTACTGCTCTGTTTCCTGGGCTTTCTGTGACCCCCATTAGCAGCAACTGTCATTTTCGCTACTAGACATGACCATTGATGGGAAAGGAAAGTTACCACCTTTCTACACTCTAATAATTGAGAATGTGGAAATAATGTTCCTGAATTGGCAATCCTTCTAAATATAGTAATTTCTTTAGAATTAGCTACAGAGAAGGGAATAAATTGCTTCCAATGATTTTCTTCAGTAATATGAGAACTACTAAAGCCTCACTTTTCAAAATATCATCTCCATATATTAACATAGCCTTTATTCTTATAGTGAAGAATTATTGCCTAACTCTCCAGGTACCTGCCTCCTCATGACATCTATCTCTCTCTTGTCTCTCACCCAACACATCCAATAATTAAGTATCACAAAAATCCCTAAATTGTTATCCCTCTGCACCTTTCTCAGTTAAAGCACTCAGTAACAACTTTTAATAAGGGATCTAAAGGCTCTAACATCACAGAATACACACACCTGAAACCTTAAAAAGAACAGATTTTGTTGGTGACTGAAAAAATTAATTTAAATTTTTTTAAAAAAATTTTAATGGGCTTCATATACATTTAAGGCCAATTTAGATCTTTCTTGATTGAAATTTAGCCCAGGTAGTAGTCACTTTTTCTGGAAGGCAATATCCTTGATCGGGGAGACCACAAGGTATCCATATGCTTTACTACAGTTTAAATGGAGATAGCAAATACTCCATAAAGTTATTTCATCCTGAGAATATAAAACCTTAGTAATTTAATATAAATGTTACATCCTGACATCAACCTGTTTTTCCAAACTTATTTTACATGATAATCCCTAGTTGAGCATTTTAAAACAACTCATGGTATTACAGAGACTAGAATGGAAGCAAAAGGACCAGGCTGCAAGCCTTTATCTGATTATTTTAGATAAAATAATTTCTTAGGACTATGAAAGAATCTATTCTCTAGAATGTGCAAATAAAAAGAGAGAGAAGATAGTTATACGTAGAAAAGCAAAAATATGGAGAAATGGCTCTCCTGACTCTCCACTTGGAATTCAGCAGATTCCTGTGCTGCACAGTATCTACCACCTTCTATCTTCTTATAACTGCCTTTGTCTCTTCATTGTCAGTGACATTTCCTTAGCGATTCATAGAAATTCATCCTTTCAGATTCCACTCTGACCACTCATTTAACACTGTAATGTCCTCTGTATCCGATTGTACCTATTCTCCCCCTCTCCTTGTTTTAACTTTCTCATATCACTTATCTGCTGAACATACTATCAACTTTTTAATTTCTTTATTGTCTAACTTTACCAATTAAAATAAACCCTATCAGGGCAGGCATGTCTATTCTGACCATTGCTAAATTCCCAGAGCTGAGAATATGGACCTGCACGTGGCCGGTATGGATTAATATTTGCTGAATAAAGTGAGTGACTCTATTTTCATTTTATTCTTATTTTGCTCCTCTCAAAGGTTATGAGAGTTCCTTTTTTCACCTATCCCTAATACATATCCATTTTTTCTATAATCATGTTTATTTAATAAACGATCCTACTTACATAGAAGCTGTTGCAGTTTTTTAAAATGTATAAGGCTATGAAACATCTACACAAACATAAGCATATTCTACAGGCACGTTATATCCAAGCCATCTTTGCTAAAAGTTATATACATTTGTTCTTGGTAAAACAAAATGTCAAACAGCAAATCCTATACAGCGAAACATTTAAAGCTCTGAAATCTAGTACAATTTAGCATTTTTAGGGAGTGAAAAAGCACCATTCAAATGCACCATTTTTTTACATAAATCAGAACAAAACAAGCTTAAAAAGTAGCCACAGATCAGCGTGGTGGCTCATGCCTGTAATCCCATTACTTTGGGAGTCCAAGGTGGGAGGATCACTTGAGCAGGAGTTGAAGACCAGTCTGGGCAACATGGCAAAACTCCAACTCCACAAAAAATACAAAAATTAGCTGTGGTGTGGTGGCAGGCATCTGCAGTCCCAAGTATTTGGGAGGCTGAGGTGAAAGGATCATCTGAGCCAGGGAGATCAAGGCTACAGTGAGCCTTGGATATTGCCACTGCACTCCAGCCTGGGCAACAGAGTTGAGACTCCGTCTAAAAGAAAAAGTAACCATTGAAAAATCATTTAATTATAAAATCCCATATAAAGTGCACAAAACAAGCCTCTATATTCAAAATCTATTAAAGGAAGTATATTAATGATAGGCTGAAATCAAGCTATAAAATTAAAAATAAAAAATAACCTGACTATGTAAGTACTTTAAACCAAAACATATGAATAAAATAAATAAGAAACATATGCTTATCCTAATTAAGGAGAGAAAATTCTGATCTTCTTTGATAAGCCATTAAACTTTCACAAAATGATAAACATTAATTTAAATAATCTAATCTTTAAGAGCATATACTTCATTCTAAATCAATCAGAGAAACTTCTATACCAATACAATCCAGAATTGAAGTAAACAGAGATAAAGACATGAGCCCAGGAGTTAAGAAGTTGCAGCCTGGGTGACAGAACAAGACACTGCCTCAAAAAAAAATTAAAAA
>NW_012112142.1:2220478-2243590 GCF_000951035.1 Colobus angolensis palliatus | reverse complement strand
GCACTCCAGTCCGGGCGACAGAGCGAGACTCCACCCCCCAAAAAAAAGAAAAAAAAATTATAATAAAAAAATTTAATTGGCGTTTTTCTATAAAGTATCTTCCTACATATATAATTTTAAAACTGAAACCAGAAAAAGCATATGGCTCTTTAAGTAACACTCAAGGATTTCCAAGTGATAATCTCTACCTCAATTCAAATTTTATTTTCCATTGATACAGATGAGAATATATTCTAGCCATACTGTTTACTTATATGCAATGAATACCTTTGTCTTTTTATCAAAGGATAACCCAGATCTAAAACACAAGCGCTAATGGCCAAACAGGGTCTAAATGAAATGTTTTCTGGCCTCTCTCCCTGTCTCCCTTTTCCCTCTTCACCTTTCCTTCTAGTCATTCTTCTTCTCATTCCACCAACATTACTGGTAATCATGCTATTTAGAGAAGTAAAGACAAAGGCTGGAGCTGCTAAATGAATGCTCAGAAAGAACACATGCAACCTAAGTAGATGAATTTTGAAGACAGACCAGTGTATTAGTACTCAAAGCACTATGTCTTTTATGTGAGCTATTCATATATTTGGATACAAGTCTGAGTTACTGCTGTAATAAGCAGACACTGACTGTCCCTAGAGGATGATTAAGCAACGTGCCCAAAAGTATGTGGGATAATCGCCCTTTCTGTGCTTTCCAAGGAAGGGGTAAAAAGAAGAGTCACAGCAGCACGTCTAAAAGTAAAGTTGTAGGAGGCTATGAAAGTTCTTAAAATGTGTTTTTATTAAATTAAACACAAAACTATAATTATTGGTTATTTTAATTATTTACATACTTAACAAATTACAAGATTCAAGATGAGAATTTAAATCTTAAAATTTTTACTAAATATTATACTTTTAAACTAGGTTTCATAGTCTACTACTTCCCTGACTTTTACTATCAAACATTTTAAAAATTAACCAATAAAACTATGCCTGGTTTTAATTTAAAATATAAATGAAATAGAAACAATGAGAGAAACTAATAGAAAAATTTAAAAACTAGAAACAAGAATGAAAGGAGGCCAGGCACAGTGGCTCATGCCTGTAATCCCAGCACTTTGGGAGGCTGGATGACTTGAGCCCAGGAGTTCAGGACCAGCCTGGGCATCAAGGCAAAACCCCACCTCTACAAGAAAAAAAAAAAAAAATTAAAAAAGTAGCCAAGTGTGGTGTCCTCAATAGCAGTCCCAGACACTTAGAAGGCTGAGGTGAGAGGATCACTTGAGCCAGGGAGATCAAGGCTAAAGTGAGTCGAGACCGTGCCACTGTACTCTAGCCTGGGCAACAGAGCAAGACCCTATCTAAAAAAAAGAAAAAAGACAGAAAACTCTGATAGAGGATTTACACTGATTTTTCAAAATTCTGGAGGTTAAGAACAAAAAGAGCACTACCTAAATACATAAAATATTCATCATTCTCTCTAAGAGATACAAGTCATAAGACAGGAGACCATCAACAAATTATTACAAATTTCACAGAATAATGTCTCAGAGCAGCTGCCTTGATCACAGCTACCTAGAACAACATCAGGAGCTTAAAATGCTCTAAAAAGTATTTGGAGGGATCACAAGCAAGCTGGAAAGAAGAAAGGAGGCAACCTAGCAGCCAGATCTACTTCTGCCAGCAAAATTAACATCAATACTGAGACACTAAAATTTATTGCAAGTAATATCACCGAAACCTCCAAGAAAATAAGAATAAAAAGGAAAATAACAACTTGAAGCCCTTTATTTATCCAAATAAGAAAAAACATACAAGATTCACTGGCAAAGAATTGAGTTGAAAAATGTAAGCAACAGTGTTATGGAATTTAATTAAATATATGTTTCTTTTTTTTTTTTTCTTTTTTCTGAGACAGAGTCTCGCTCTGTCGCCCAGGCTGGAGTGCAGTGGTGCGATCTCGGCTCACTACAAGCTCCGCCTCCCAGGTTTCCGCCATTCTCCTGCCTCAGCCTCCCCAGTAGCTGGGACTACAGGCGCCCGCCATCTCGCCCGGCTAGTTTTTTGTATTTTTAGTAGAGACGGGGTTTCACCATGTAGACCAGGATGGTCTCGATCTCCTGACCTCGTGATCCACCCGTCTCGGCCTCCCAAAGTGCTGGGATTACAGGCTTGAGCCACCGCGCCCGGCCTAAATATATGTTTCAATTCAATTCAATTTCAATTAAATACATTTGTAAGGTGAAAAAAATAACTAAGATAAAGACAAATCAAATATACAAATAAATCAATTTAGGTCCAATATACATAAACAATGTAACCTACACCAAATCTAAATTTAGTATAACACTGAACCCTCAGATTTCATTCAAGAGGGTCAAAGGGAGTAGTAATAACTGTACATTATTTTCTGTTGATGTGGTGCTACAGCATCACAGACTCTAAAAGTTGGCTTTAATATTCTTTAAGTTCTTTAAAACTATTGGTTTAAAGAAAGTTGTGCCTTTCAAGAATAAGAAAACTCTTTTAGATCTATCACTTGCATATTTAAAACATAAACAGAGGTGGTGATAATAACGATTCAAGATATCATAAAACACTCATAAACAAAATTATCATTCAGGAATAACAACGTTCTTGCTCATAATATGTGAAAATTTCATTTGTTAACTGAAATCTTTTATTATAAGTATATGTATTTTTTTCCATTTTAAGTCATCAAGGTTGTAACAATTATGTCAGTGATTATCAATTATTCTAGCTCTATAAATTTGTTTAAAATGGAGTGTTGTTTACATAAAAAATACCAATAATTGAACTCAGAATTACCAAAACAATGTATTTAAAAATATATTATTAAACAAATGTCAGTTAAAGAGACCATCAGCAAATCACTATAAATTTCACAGAGTAACATCTCATAGAGCAGCTGTCTTGATCATAGCTACCTAGAACAATATCAGCAGTTTCTACTAAACAACAATCACTTACGTCTGAACTTAATAATTGATTTGCTAATGATACTCTTCAAGTCTGTTAGACCTTATGCTGTAGTCTGTCTACAAAGGTCTTCATGTTATTTACACTAATAAAACATTAATCAAGGGCAAAATTTATAGCAGCTACTCTATAAATGAGGTCAAGGCAGGTCAGACTTACACAAGAAGAAGAAAAAAGGTTAGTCTTTGCAGTAAAAAGGAAAATCCTTATTACTATTCTTCCTGCCCCTGAGATTAAGTCTAGTAGTCAAACACTCCAAACTATTTCACAAACACATCTATTCCTATGAAAACTCATTTGACCTCAAGGCACTAAATATTTATAAAATGAAAGCCAAATCCACTGATTTACAAAAATAACCCACTAAAATTTTCCCTTAAAATATATTATACACTGTAAATAAAGAGAGACGAAAATTTCCAATTTTACCTCCACTATTTTACTAATGAATCTTAGCTTCCACCACTGTTTATTTCAAACACTTAAAAGATAAAGGCTGAGTGTTCTCTATAGGCTAAGCAGTGAAGTAAAGAAAAGAGTTTCTAACTATGGGAGGCTAAAAAATCTAAACAGAGTAAGAAAAGCAAAGGCAAAATGTCAGAGAAAGGGTACTGTGAAAATGGTAACAGATGATATAAAAGTAAATTTTTCAAACAACTGTTTCAACAAATCTTCAGAAATAGCAATAGCCAGAGTATTAGCATTTGTGCCAGTACCTTCAAGTCTCAGTTCCCACAGAATAACACAGGTCCAGCAGACATCTGTATATGCAGTAAAGTGTGTTACAAGAGAGGAACTCTGAGCTTACGGCACTTGAATCTTTTGTGATAGCCAGTAGGTCTGTTGGTCTTTGGCTCAGAGAGAGACATTATTATACTAGACAGTAAATGATCTTGCTTTGTTCCAAATGGAGACACTATTTCTATATTCCAAAGATGTCTGATATATAAAGATCTTTGAATGATAATGCAAAACAAAGGCATTTGGTATCTCTACTTACAAGGCCAAAAATCTTAAGAGTGATGCCTGGCTTTAAACCCACATCCAAGCCATTAGGATATCCTGTCAGGTCTTATCTTCAAAATAGGTTCACAATTCTACCACTTCTTACCTCCTCTACTGCTAGCAACCTTGTCCCACTCACCATCATGTTTAACCAGAATTACTACAATAGCCCCCTAATCGATCTCTTCGTTTTTTTGTTTTGTTTTGTTTTTTTTGTTTGTTTGTTTGTTTTTGAGATAGGGTCTCATTCTACTGCCCAGGATGGAGTGAAGTGATGTGAACACAGCTCACTGCAGGCTTGACCTCCTGGGCTCAAGTGATCTTCCTGCCTCACCCTCCCATGTAGCTGGGATCACAGGTGCATGCCACCACACCCAACTAACCCTTTTTATTTTCTGTAGAGACAGGGTCTCACTATGTTGCCCAGGCTGGTCTCGAACTCTCGAGCTCAAGAGATCCTCCCACCTCGGCCTCTCAAAGTGCTGGAAATAGACATAAGCCACTGCTTCTGGCTGTTCTCTCCACTTTTATCCTTAAATTCCTACATGCATCAGTCATAGTAATTATTTGTTCCCCAAAGCAGGGTCTTGCTCTATCTCCCAGGCTACATTGTAGTAGCATGATCACAGCTCATTGCAGCCTCGTCCTCCTAGACCCAAGGGATCCTCCCACCTGACAGCTTTCCAAGTAGCTGGTACTACAGGCACCTGCCTCTATACCAGGCTAATTGTTTGCATTTTTTGTGGACAGAGTTTCACCATGTTGCCCAGGCTGGTTTTGAACTCCTGGGCTCTAGCAAGTCATCCACCTCAGCCTCCCAAAGTGCTGGGATTATAGGTGTGAGCCACTGCACCCATCCCAGAGTGAACTTTTTAATCTATAAGGGAGACTGTCTTCCTCTTCTTCTCAAAATCGTGCAATGGCTGTCATTTCCCACAGAATAAATTATAAAGCCTCTACACAAAATATTGCCCTATGTTATATCTCTGACCTTACTTCTTATTTCATTCTACTTTAATCACTCTTTTCTTGCTATATTGGCCTCATTCCTCAAATACATTACAGAGGCTCTCACTTGTACACTGGCTGTTCCCTACGCTCTTCCATACATGGTCCTTTGACTCCCTGTGTGCTTCAAGTGCTTGCTCCAATGTTACTTTCTCAATGAGTCCTAATCCTGCCACTCTATTTTAACTACAAACCATACCAACCTTTTCTACTTCTTCAAAAGTTTCCTTCCCCTCATCTGCTCCATATTTTCTTTTCTCATAGTACTGACCATCATTCACATATTATATAACCTATTTATTTTTCTGTTGTTCATAATCTGTCAATGCCTACTTGAATATACAATCCACAAAAAAAAAGAATCTTTATCTATTCTGTTTATTGCACTGTATCCTCAGTAGCAATAATAATTCCTGGGACATAGTATATAATAAATGGATGAGGAATTGAAGCTCAAAAACCAAAAGCACTTGCCAAGTATCAAAGCTGAAACTTGCACCCAGGCCTATCTTCAAAGCCAATGCTCTCAATCATAAGTCTATGTTGCCTCGCCTATTAAATGTAACAGTAACATACCTAAGTAAGGGTAGTTACATTTAGTAAAGTCTACAATGATCAAAATCACCTCATATACATTTTTCTTTAAAAAAGCCCAGGAATTACACTTCAATAAACACGAAAAATTCTAAAAAATCTGCTCATAGGTGTTTTGCATTAAGCAGAATACTTGTATATTTAATCAACTGCTCCAGTTACCTCTTTTTCTGTATATAAACTTCAATATCATCCAATACCTTAGTGTTGAAATCAGTCAAAAGCTATTTTTCAATAACTATACACTTTGAAATGTTTACTAAAAGGAAGAGTAAAGAATTAGTCATTATTTTATTCATTGCCCTATGAATTAGTAATCACTGCTATAAATCATATCAGTTTTTATTGATCACCTACTATTTGCTACACTCTACATGAAAATGTAGCTCTATCTTTCATATAGATCATTGTAGTAACCTTCCTACTGTTGTTCATTTCAATCAGGTCTTCCCTCCTTCAACCTATGCTAAATAATTCTGCCAATTAATCTTTCCAAGCCCCAAATATCACAATGACTTCTGTTTGAAATCTTCCAAGGTTTCCCACTCTCTTGAGGAATCTAGATGCCCAATTCCAACACCACCTCTCCAACACACACAAACGAATATCCTATATACCTTCCCACATTACAATGCCTTCAGATATTCTGTTACCTGTGTTTGAAACATTTTTCACACAAACGTCCTCCAATTTTTCCATAACCTCCAATTTTCTAATGTTTACATGACAAATCGTACTGATCCTTGAAATGCCTCTCAAGAATCATGTTTACTGGTTAAGTTTTAAGCGCCCTGTACTTACATATTTCCATCACAGAATTCAGCATTAAGTATTATAATTGCAGGTTACTAGTCTGTGAGCACCTATAATTATTTCTGACGGAAAGGATTTTAGTAGTATTTAAAATCAAATAAAGTTACGAATACTTTTTTCTTCCTTTTCCATAACATTTATGAGAGATAGAGAGCAAGCTTTGATTCCTACACGCAAGTTCAAATAGTTACCAAAGGACTGATAGGGTCAATCTTCCAACAACATTACCCAAAACACTAATCGAACACTGCTGAAACAGTAAGTTTGTTCAGAATACTATCTCAAAGGGGAGTCAGTAGCATCTTTTAATCTACATACTCTGGGTCTTCAGTTCCATTAATGCAAAATCAGCTACTACAAATCAGACAAAAAGTGATCCACTAATCATTTCCTCAATTTCTTTTTACCTTTTAATTCTTTCACTCTTTTACATTTGTTTTCTCCCTTTTATCTCTCTTTTCATCTCTGCACATTCTTCCCTTCTTTTACCCACCACTGAATTTTCATTCCTTGAATTCTTCTGTTTCTGCTCTTTAAGTGGAAAACATACCTACTTATTTCCTCTATCACCTTTCTCATCACATCACATTTTGAAACTTGTTCCCCCTCCCCTTATGGTCAGCCTGTGATGTAAGAGAGATAATATAGACATCTAATTCTAATTATTGGCTCTATACACATAAAAGAACTTGATAGGAAGTCCAAATAAGTATGGCTTTTCCTTATACCTGCAAATAGAATTATCAGTTTACTTTTCCCAAACTCAGCCACACGTATTGAAAAATAAAAATCAGAACTGTATCAGTAAGCATGTCTCTAAAGAAAATTATTAAATGGTTAAATATTAACAAATACATAATGATTGATATATCAGAGCTCCATTACATTACTGACTGAACAAATAGTAAATAGAACCCAAAAATATCAATGCTTATGGGAAAAACACAAGATTTTAAAGAAAAATACAAAATGAATTAAAATAAAATAGATTACCTTCCTTCATTGACAAGTTCGATAAAAGCAAGGCCTGCATTCTTCTGAATAGAATTTTGCCACTCCTATAAAAAAAAAGCAAAAATAGCTGAAGAAATGTCACTCAGTAGGTTCTTTTAAAACAATAATAATAAAAAATATCACCCATATCAATTTCATACCTAACTCTTAAAAGTTATTTTAAACCATATGAATAGGTGATACTGACACTAAACAAGTTAGCAACAATTTGATTCTATGTAAATTAAACAAGCTTGTCTATATTTATCTTGCCCTTTTCATTCTATAACACGATATACTAATTTATCTGAAATAGTTGGGAGTTGGGAAAGAAGGTAACAAAGAAAACCAAGGACAAATAGATATTTTTGTTTTGGCTTTGTTTTTTGATTTTTTAAAAAAGATGTATTATCCAAACTGAAGAGAAGAAACAATTAAATAGTTCAACAACCCTAATAAAAACAGCATAGTTCACCATAAAAATTGATGACTAATAATTGAAAATGAGATTAGAAAAATCAGTGAATTGAGCTAAACTAGTTTTGAGTTAGAAAACTATAATTCATTACCCTATGAATTAGTAATATCTGGTACAAATCTACTAACTATATTCTTGATCCATTTGAAATGTATCCATTAAATTTTATCCACTAAAAAGCAATCCATTAAAAAGCCTAGGAATGAAATCAATCAACAGAGTGTGTACAAATGAATATTTTAATCCTTATAACAAAATACATATATAATAAGCATTAATACAATAAGAAAAGGCCTACATGAATTGAAATATACCTAGATTTGAAAAATGCTAGCAAATGCACTTGTATGTGTGTGCATGTGTGTGCGTGTGTGTATGTGTGCCTACATAAACACACACACAGAGATTTGTTTTTAAAGAACTGGAAATACATACATAAGCTTCCTATTTCTTAATATTTAAGGAACTCTTTGTATTCTAACTACGTAATATCTCTCAACTGATCTTTCTTTGTTCTTTCATAAAACCCAAATCAAAAGGCCATGTCTGGCTACTTATCACTGCTCACCAGAAACCATATTCATATTTTCTGAGTGTAATAACTCTAAGACTTTCAAATTCCAGGCAATTTCACCCTAATGGCTATTCTGTTCCACTCCATATTCTTTTCTTTTTCAGTCTCATCCTTTCTCTTCTACTTTCTCTTTTCTATGTCCACTTTTGTACTACCTTCTTTTGTGTTTTGAAAAACTCAAGGTGGTTCTTGAGACTAAAACAATCACACGACATGATTTTGTCAAAGAATTATATTTTATGAATAGTGTTAGCATAACTGTGCTAACAGAACATATACAGTAGAATAAAAATTAAATAGAAAATCAGTAAGACATTGGAGGATAGTCACTGTCTAGAACCAGCAGAGAAGAAAAGGTAATGTATTCTTGAGGAATGAACAAGAAACAAAGTCATAAAATCCATGTTCTTATTCTGACACTAACAAAATATATCCTTAGGCAGATCATGCTACATCTGCAGGTCTTAGATATTCTCTTTTAAAAGTTTATTCTAGGTATAATTTTTATTACTCTAAAATGTACTAACATTTAGAAATTCATGACTTGTAATTGTACAATACATACTCTCTGAAAATTCGTACTGAATTCATATTTTACCGAAACTGTAAAACAGATATTAATTTTTTCCAATGAGGAAAAACAAACCAATATAAAACAGAAATATGAATCTAATTTAAAACCATTTTCTTTCCATCAAAATAAAATGAAGACAAGTTGTCCAAAGGGAAGCAATCAAATTCCACAAGACCATTTTCTTGAGAGAAGGGCAAGTGCCACAACTTCCTCTCTTTTCAAAAGGTAGGAGAATGATTGAAAAAAGCAGAAACCTCCAATTTCTTTTTCATTTTGGTACAGAGGGTCCCACACCTAACTTCCCAAACACAGCACAGAGAGATAATAAGACTCAAAGACTTACCCTAAATCTAGTAACACACAAGAACAGTAAAACAGAAACAAATTTAAAGACAGATGGACCTCAACTAGGAAGATTCAAAAACTTATCAGAGAAGGATGCAGAAGCAGCTTAGGATTTAAGAAGATGAAGAGAACGTAACTGTGACCTTTGTGGATAGGCAGCAAGTGATCAGCAAGAAGTATGATGCCTTAAGAGATGCCACAGCCAAACAACACAAGCATGTGTTCACTCCTCAGCTCTTATACCTAACATAACATTCTTGGAAACCCAACTAGAAATTTAACATAATACAAGAATAGGAAGGAAGGTGAGACCTCAAGTTGAGTGAGTTTTCATTTACATCATTTAACTTACAGAAAATTTCAAAATAGAAACTTAAAGAAGAAAATGAAAAAAAATACTTTTCTTGCTAGAAAAAAATAAGCCAGTAATTACAAAGGAACTAAAATTCTATACATAAATCTTTAGTCATTTTACTTTTATAAGTATCCACTGTCAGGAAAAAAGTCAAGAATGTCCCCTCTCACCACTATCTTTCAACATCATTCTGGAAGTCTTGGCTAACGCAGTAAGACAAAAAAAGGATAAAAACTGAGAAAGAAGAAATAAAACTGTCTTTGCTGATGACATGATCATCTATATAGAAAATCTTAAATAATCTACAAAAAAATCCTGGAATAAGCAATAAATAGCATGGTTGCAGGATACAAGGTTAATATACAAAGTCAACCACTTTCCTATGTATCAGTAACAAGTCACAGACTGGGATAAAATCATTTGTAACAGACATCCGATAAAGAATTGTTGTGCCAAATATACAAAGAACTCTTAAAAGTCAACAAAAACAAACAATAACATTAAACAATGGGTCAAAGACTTTGACACTTTGACACCAAGGAAGATATACAAATGGCAAATAAGCATATGAAAGATTCTCCACTTGTCATCGGGGAAAGGACTAGATACCATTAGACACCTGTTAGAATAGCCAAAATCCAGTACACTGACATCACCTAATGCAAGGATGTGGTACAAGAATAAATGAAATCTCAGTCTTTGCTGGTAGGAATCCAAAATAATACAGTCTCATTGAAAGACAGTTTGGTGGTTCCTAACAAAACTAAACCTACTCTTACCATAAGATCCAGCAATTTCACTTTTTAGTGTTTAACCAAGGGAGTTGAAAACTTATGACCACTTAGAAATTTGTACATGGAGATTTATAGCAGCTTTATTCATAAATGCCAAAACTTAGAAGCAAACAAAATGTCACTCAGAAGGTGAATGGATAAATAAATTGTGGTACAACCAGACAATGGAATATTATTCAGTGCTAAAAAAAAAAAAAAAAAAGAGCTTTCAAGCTATGAAAGGACATTACTAAGAGAAAGAAAAAGTTAATATGAAAAAGTTACATACTGTATGATTCCTACTATATGACATTTTGGAAAAGGCAAAACTATGGAGAAATGTAAAAAGATCGGTGTTTACAGGGGTTAGTGGGAATGGAGGGGAGCACAAAGGATTTTTAGGGCAGTAAAACTACTCTGTATGAAACTATGATGACGAAAACACACCATTATGCATTTGTCTAAACTCACAGAATGCAGACCACCACAGTGAACCCTAATGTAAACTATGGACTTTGAATGATAATATGTCAATGTAGGTTCATTGATTATAACACACATACCAGTCTGGTGAAGAATGTTGACAAGAGAGGCTATGTGTGTGTAGGGGAAAGAGGAACATGGGAAATCTCTAACTTCTGCTCAATTTTGCTGTGAACCTAAAACTGCTCTAAAAAGTAAAGTCTTTTAAAAATTAGTAATAAAAAAGTATTTACTAGTACTATTTTTCTCAAATCCATTTGGTCTGATCCAAAATTGCAATGGGAAAGGATTTTTGTTACATAATTCAGACAAACTCAAAACTACACACAGATGAAATAGGTAACAGCAGAAAGACTCATACATTAAGTAGGCAGGTAAAGGGTAAACATCATTTAGATTTTCTTTTCATCATATACAGAAACTTTCACTTACATTGTCAAATCAGAAATTGTGCCATTTAGATTTCACAAAGATTTTACGTAGTATTATTGAGGTTAGACTGAAAACGAGTTAAAGTTAGTATAACTATCAAAACTTAACCACACTAAAAATTTAGAACCTAAACTTATCTTGGTATGTCACATGAAATTTTTTTTTCAATTAAAAACAAATTAGATATGAAGGTACATATATAATTGAAGAAGTACAGTGTTTTATGGAGGCTCGCAAACTCAAATTTATTACTAGTAATACATTATGCTTCTGGTTTTCTTGAGGATCATCTATAAGCCCATATTTGTTAACCTTCAGCAATTATTACATAATAACCTGAAATAAAATGTTCTCATTAATTTTTAAAAATTGGCTAAAATTAGGAATAAAATGAAAATACAAATCTTACACTTTTGGTTATTGTTAAAAATTATCACAAATCTCAGGAGTATCTTTATGTTTTCATTTCTCTATAATACAGTCCTAATTACTAATTATTACCATTTAATAAAATACTAAATGCCAGACACACAAATGCATACTAAAAAGAATAACCTATATAAAAAGAATCTGAAGCCCATGAGAATATTTTTTCAATTTGTTGATAATCCAGGTGTTAGTCAAAGCCAACCAGTTTTCTCCATAATAAAACATTCTCTACAGTAATTCACAGAAGTTGCCAAAACTAAAAAGAATATTCATGAACTATGCTATCCTAAACCATTTTTCTCCACTTCAGAAACAATCATCAAGGAAGGTGTTAGTCTAAAACAATTTCATAAACCACAGTTCAATATAACCCTTAGTGAGTTTTAATAGTTAAAAGAAAAGCTTAATGGTCATCATCTTTCATGATCATTTCAATATTTCATCACAGTACTTACAATTATATAGTGATGCAAAATGCATAGTACATTTAAAGGTCTTGGTTATCCTTTTCCCAGAGGTACTGATGAAAAATACGTTAAAAGCCTCAAATCCAACCACTAATGCAACTAAGTAATTTCAAAACACATTTCAGCACTTTGGAGAGGAAGAACTCAAAACAAAACAACAGAGTCAATAATTTCATACCTGTTCCTAAGCTGTATTTAATTGACTATCACTTCCTAAGGCCGTAATTATTGTTGACTAGTCAATTTTTACTAAAATATACTCTTAGCTTACTGATGCTTTTAAGTCACACAACAAAAACAATGAAGATAGTACATATTAGTGAAATCTACTACATAGATCTCCACCAAATGTCAAAACTGTATTCTTGGTGGTAAAAGCTAGTTAGGGGGACAAAAGACTTCATTAACCTAACATTGTCTATTCTGCCCTATCCTCAACAAATAAATATAGAGAAAAAGATAGCAATTAATGTGCTATGCATTCATTTAAATTATTGTAATAAAATTCTCATTTCTTTAGACATGATCCTGAGTTTTCTATAAATTCAATAATCTCCTAGAACATATTTTAGTAACGAACACACTAAATAAATTTATCTCGATTTTAAAAGTAATTCCCAAATATTAGTATGTTCTAAAGCAGAAAAAATCAGGTCACAGATTTAAAAGATTACATATAATCTACTCTGATATCATTTTATTTTGTCAAGCAATTAATTCTGAATAACGTTAAATGCAGTAGCAATTGATTCTGGCAGGCAGATCTTTAACATAACTTTTAGTATCAAAAAAATTTTTTGGCCAGGCATGGTAGCTCACGCCTGTAATCCCAGCACTTTGGGAAGCCAAGGTGGGCGGACCACGAGGTCCGGAGTTCAAGACAAACCTGGCACACATGGTGAAACCCCATCTCTACTTCTAATTTAAACACAAAAATTAGCTGGGCGTGGTGGTGCACGCCTGTAATCACGACTACTCAGGAGGCTGAGGCATAAGAATCACTTGAACCTGGGAGGCAGAGGTTGCAGTGAGCCAAGATCACACCACTGCACTACAGCCTGGGCAACAGAAAGAGACTCTGTCTCAAAACAAAAATTTTTTTCTTTTAAGAGAGGTAGATAATGAGTGACTTCAGGTTAAACATAGTAAATCTGAAAATAAAGAGGAAGCAACAGTATATGAGATACATCAAGAAATTTATTTTACAACCTGGAAACACGTGAGTTAGTAGTAATAAACATGTTTAGAGGACCAAAGAAAACAAACCTCTACACAACAAAGTAGAAGAATCACCTCGAGAAAGGAAATCAACACTTGTCACAAAACTCCAGAAAAGCTAGGAATTGAAGGCACTGAGTACATAGGAAGGTGGCTGAGGCTAAGAGCTGTAAGTTGGTATAAAAAAAAAAAAAAGTTAGAATCCCAAATCTTCTTCCTATGCCGTGTAGCCATCCTACCATGGTAAACATTGGAAGTTAATTTTCCAGAAAAGTTATAATTAAGGAAATTATTTTAAAAAGCTATAATGAAAAAGACAAGATAAATTGAAAGTATACATACTGGACTATGACACTCTGAGTGACATCTGAAAACTTTTCTGAGAAAACTGAGAAGCTAGAATAAAAGGTAAGGCTCTACGAATGACAAAGGGAACTCATGTATCACTGGTGGACAACTCATACCCAGACATACAGATTTCCTCTGTGTTATGTTTAGGAATGAGCAAACTGCCAAAGTTAACTAGACATTTGAGGAAACCCTCTTCTTTGATGACAGACACCAAAGCAAACAAGCAGGGGAGAAAAAAAACTCATAGAAAACAGACAATATTGTTAAGAGGATGAAGAAAAGAAAATTAAAGTACAATTAAATATCATAGGAAAATTTTTTTTAATTTCATCTAAAATAACAAGATAGAGACTTTGTTTTATCAGGCGCTATCTCTTTTTTTTTCTTTTCTTTTTTCTGAGACAGAGTCTCACTCTGTCACCCAGGCTGGAGTGCAGAGGCGTGATCTCGGCTCACTGCAACCTCTGCCTCCGGGTTCAAGCGATTTTCCTGCCTCAGCTTCCTGAGTAGCTGGGACTACAGGTGCGCATCACCATGCCCAGCTAATTTTTTTATAATAATTATTTTTAGTAGAGATGGGTTTTCACCATGCTGGCCAGACTGGTCTCGAACTCCTGACCTCAGGTGATTCACCCGCCTTGGCTTCCCAAACTGCTGGGATTACAGGAGTGAGCCACCACGCCCAGCATATCAAGTGCTATTTCTATGCCCTGTTATCAATCAGGATTCTTCAGAGAAACAGAATGAATAGGGGGAGAGAGACAGAGAGAAAGAGAGAGAGAGAGAGAGAGAGAGAGAGAGAAGAGAGGGGAGGGGAGGGGAGGAGAGGATAGGAGAGATTTATTATAAGGAATTGACTCACACAATTACATTGGCTAACAAGTGCCAATATCTACAGGATGAGTCAGCAAGACCAACGGCACAGTCTGAAGGCCAGCAGCCTCTAGATCCAGGAAGAGACAAATTTGAATCCAAAAGTGAGAAAAAGCCAAAGTCATAGTTTGAAGGCAGTTAGGAAGAAGAAATTCTCTCTATTGGGGGAAGAGTCAGCCTTTTTGTTTTATTCAGGCATTCAGCTGATCAGATAATGCCCAACACTAACAGGGAGGGCAATCTTTTTTACTTAGTCTACCAATTTAAACATTAATTTCATCCACAAAAGACTCTCACAGATATACCCAGAATAACATTTAACCAAATGTCTCAACAGCCTGTGACCCAAATGACACACAAGTTAACTATCACAAGTCCACCCCTTGTCAACTTGGCACTCATATACATCTACTTAAACCATACTTCATCACCAAATGAAGATTAATAACAAGGTCATAATTCCACCTCACATGATACAACTATTTTGCATACAACCAAAACCACTCTAAACCTGTGACAGTCAATTTTATGTGTCAACTTGACTGGACTAACAAATGCCCAGGGAACTGATAAAACATGATTTCTGGTTGTGTCTGTGAGGTTATTCCACAACAGATAAGCATCTGAAGTGGTAAAGAAGATCTACCTTCACCAGTGTGAGTAAGCATTAATCACCCAATTTGTTGAGGGCCCGAATAAAACGAAAAGGCAGAGGAAGTGGGAGTTCACCTGCTTCTGTTGGGAAAGACATCCTCTTCACTTGCCCTCACATTAGCACTCCAGGTTCTCAGGACTTCAGACTCAGGCGGGGACTGAACACCACTGGTTTTCCTGGGTCTTTAAGTTTTAGACAGCAGATCATGAGACCCCTCAGCCTCCATAATTGCATGAGCCAATCCCTCATAATAAATCTCTTTGTCTATATCTATTGGTTCTATTTATCTGGAGAACCCTAATATAAACCCATTCCCCACCTTAGGTGATATATACACTTCCCCAATATCCCATAATTTACATATTTACATACTATGATGTACAGTTAACAATACTTAAATACTATGATGTTGATACTATAAATTCAATACATCTTAAGTTTCATGGTGAGGGATTAAGAGGAAAGAAAACAAAGATTTTATATATATATATAAACTATATGTATATATACACATATATACACACACACACATATATACACACAAAATAAGGAAATGTAACAATTACATTTCTTGTTTTGTAAATGGTCACGTGATCACAGTTGGTATCTACAACTACCTTTTTTCACTGCCTATTCTATATTCCCTTTGTCTTCAGCAAGCACCTCAGCTGGTCCTGGTACTGTACCTAATAGGGTGACTCAAAGCTTCATTCCTGAAGGGTATGGGCTGCTTTAGTAGTCTTACCTGGATTGTATTACCAGCGTTCCTCAACTTAATCACACAGTATGGTGATACTAAGATAAGCACTGAGGAACTTCTTTTATTACACACATATTCTTCCTTACTTTTATTGTGGTATAATTCAATTTCCCCATAGTAGTCAGGATCAATCACTACTCTTAGCATGATAACTCCATTTTTGCCTGAGGATTCAGAGGCATGAGGAGCCCAAAGTGGCTGGGAAGCAATCTTACCTTCCAGTTCAATGGAATCATTGTTGTGCCTCCTGGTGGAAGCACTTCTCCCTTTGGAATGAAGACCTCTAGGCCAGCAGAGTGTAAGATCACAGGAACAGGAAGCAAAAATTTTGCTATTGGGTCACTAGAGGTAATAACAAGTGGTATCACTCCCATTTCCACCTGTTGATTCCTGAACCAATGAATCCTACCTATGGGGAGAAACAGCACCATATACTGGATGCTGATTCAGTACACATATATCCTGGTAAAACCTTGTCCCAACCATAGAAGGTATTGCCACCTACATTCAGTTCTATCAAGCCAGCTGCTTGAGGATGGTGGGGAACATATCAAGGCCAGTGAATTCCACCAGCATTTATTTGCTGTGAAATAGATTTCTTAATCAGAAGCAATGCTAAGCAATACAATGAAGGCTGACAAAGCATTCTGTGAATCCACAGATGGTAGTTTGGGCAGAAGTACGGCATGCAGGGAAGACAAATCTGTATTCACAGTGAGTGTCTATTCTAATAAGAACAAAATGCTGCCCCTTCTATGATGGAAGGGGTCAAATGTAATCAACTTGCTACCAGGTAACAGGTTGATCATCCTAGAGAACGGTGCCTTATCAGGGACTTACTGTTGGTCTCCACTGCCAGCAGATTTGACACTCAGCAGTGGCCACAACCAGGTTGGCTTGCTGAGTGGAAGTTCAGGTTACTGAGCCCTTAGATAACATTCATCCCTGCCACCATGACCACCTTGTTCATGAGCTCACTGGGCACTGATGGGTGGCTGGGGAAAGTGGCTGACTGGTATCCACAGAACAGGTCTTCCCAGCCACTTTATTATTAAAATTAGCCTCTGTTGAAGTCACCCTTCAGTGAGCATTCACACAGGACACAAATATACAGTATTCACATTTTTCTCCCATTCACAGACATCTATACACATACCTCTTCCCCCAAATTTTTTTGTCAACAATTTTCTACTCATGTCCCTTCCAAGTCTCTGACCATCCAGACAAACCAATGGCTATAGCCCATGAATTAATAAATAATCACATTTATCCTTCCGAAAAAAGTAAACAATCAGGTACACTCCTCAAAGTTCTGTCCACGAAGAAGGTTCTCCTTCACTATAGTCCATCAGGGATGTCCCAGAAAGGGGCTGTAGTGCTGCAGCTGTTCACTTTCAGGTGGTGCCTACATATTGTCAGAACAATCTATACACCAGGCCCAAGTCTTCTCCTCCGGCAACTGATCACAGCACTCACCAGGCTGGCCAAGAGAAGGCAGTGTAGCAGAACTGAGGACCACTGGATATTTAGGCCACTTCATGCAACTTACTTGTGTTTTCAAGCATTGCTTGGGCCTGATCACATGTGTGTCACTTCGATTTGACAACAGAGTGCTTCTGTGCATGCACAACTTGATGGCTTAGTGGGACAGATAACATTCAGTTCATAATAAGCAGCTCAGTCACTTGCTAACTTGGTGGCCCAGGGTTAACTGTTCAGTCTCTACGAAAACTTAGTGACAGACCAAGAGTTGTTTCTTTTTTTTTTTTTTTTTTTGAGACGGAGTCTTGCTCTGTCGCCCGGGCTGGAGTGCAATGGCCAGATCTCAGCTCACTGCAACCTCCGCCTCCCGGGTTTACGCCATTCTCCTGCCTCAGCCTCCGGAGTAGCTGGGACTACAGGCGCCCGCCACCTCGCCCGGCTAGTTTTTTGTATTTTTTAGTAGAGATGGGGTTTCACAGTGTTAGCCAGGATGGTCTCGATCTCCTGACCTCGTGATCCGCCCGTCTCGGCCTCCCAAAGTGCTGGGATTACAGGCTTGAGCCACCGCGCCCGGCCTAGAGTTGTTTCTTAAAAGGAGAATATTTGTCTGGGAAGGATGGCAGGGCCTTGCTCCAAAATCCTATGGGTTTGCATTGCAATTTACCTAAAGGGGCCTGCTAAAGACTCCAAACAGCATCCCCATCTGCCACTGAAACTTCAAGCACCATTAGATCTCCTGGAGACTATGGCTTGCACAGCAGCCTAAACCTATTACAGAGCCTTCTCTTGTTCTGAGTTCTACTCAGAACTATCAGCTTTTCAGGCAACTCGGAAAATGGGAGAGTAACATACCCAAATGAGGAATATGTTGCCTCTAAAATCCATAGAGTCTATAGCCATACCACCCTGAAAATGTTCAATCTCGTCTAAAATCCATGAACAGTCACTAGCATGTACCTTTTCAGTTGTAGGAGGGGCCAGATACAACTTATTTTTCACCTAAGAAGGGATATCTTGACATGTCCCACAATACTGGAACCCTAGAAATTTCACTGAGGTGAATTTAGCTTCCAACTTCTGACATGCAAATATCTTACCAAAAAGTCTGGTAGTTATTACTTCTTGCTAAGTGGAACCAGCATAATGTCATCAATGTAATGGACCACCGTGATTTCTCTGTGGAAGTGAAAAGTGATAAAGATCCATGCAAACTAAATTATGACATACAGCTAGAAAGCCAGATACCCCTAACATCGGGCAGTTAAGGGACACTGCTAGTCTTGCTAGATGAAAGAAAACTGCTTCTGGTGGTCCTTATTGACAAGTATGGAGAAAAAAAAAAAGGCATTTGTCAAGTCTATTAGGTGTCAGGGAATGTGTTAATTTGCTGAAGCACTGAAACCACATCTGGTACAGCAGCAGTACTTGGAGTTACCACCTGGTTATGCTTATAATAATCCACTGTCATTCTCAAAGATTCATGTGTCTTCTGCATAGGCCAAATAGGCAAGTGAGATGAAAATATGCTGGAAATTACCACACCTTTGTCAAATCCTTGATGGAGGAAAATCCTTCCAGAAATACAGTATTTCTTTTGGCTTACAATTTTCCTAGGTAGAGGCAGTTCCAGTGGCTTCCACCTGGGGCCTTCCCCATCATAATAACCCTCACTCCATAGGTCAGAAAACCAATGTGGAGACACTGCCAGTTTCTGAGTATGTCTATTCCAACTATGCATTCCAGAATTTGGGAAATAATGGCAAGATGAATTTGAAGGCTCACTAGGCCTATTGTGAGATAGAGCTGACCTAAAACTCTATTGATCATCTGGCCCCCATAAGCTCCCTGACATTTTAGGTCTCTTGGAATCATTGTCAGTTCAGAGCCAATGTCCAGTAATCTGATTATTTCATTTTCCCCAAGTGAACAGTAATCCTGGTAAAAGGTCATAGGTCCCTTTGGGGAAGAGTGAGGAAAAGATTAACAGTATAAATTTTGGTGGCATACCAGTGTATAGGCACCTGTGACATAACACAGACATCCTTTCTATCTTAGAAAAAGATTCCATTTTATATTTCATGGAGCATTTTGCCAACAAGGATGTTTTGTTTAATTAAAAAAAAAAAAATCAAAACCTAAAAATTGCATCCAACCAGATGAGGACACAAACACATTCTTCCACTATCAGTTCTGACCAGAGTACTCTGTGACTATGAAAGATTAGGCCCTCAGCATCTTGCAGCCACTTGTGATAAGAATTTGGCCTCTGTCGACAAAAGATCTACCACCTCAAAGACTTTTCTTTGCAAGACTGACTGACCACCCAACCAAGACCAGGACTCCTTTTGTCTTCTTCTCTCCCCAGGGACTGGTTTATTAACCCTTTCTCCTATCTCTTTTCCCTCTTGATGTTAAATGTTACTTTGTTGTAGAATGTTTAACTTATAATATTTATATACTGATTAAATATACCATTATGTATGGTATGCAATACTGACTGACTTGTAGAGTGGCTTGAGCCTGTGTGCCCACAGCTCTGACTACTGAGCGAATGGGAAGTATAAGGAGAACTGCCTCATTGAGAAATCCATGTAGCTTGTGGCTTCTGTGATTAAAATGCAACAATAAAAGTCTGACATTGTGAAAAGACACATGTATGTGTGGACCTGGTTACTTCTAACCTTGCACTGGTCATGAGAAAATGAGTCTTTCTTCAAGGGGACCCAGCTTCCCCTCCCTTCACAAAGTTCTGGTCCTGTAAATTGGCTCCAGTTGGGACACTGACTGAGGGGCCATGACTCACTGCTTTTATGATTAAAGTTAGGTATTCGTTCACTTGATCTAGAATTTCTCTGCGTATACAGGTAAAATAAAAAATTAAACGGCATACTATCTACTTCTCCCCTACATATACCATGATCAATTCACCAATGTCATAGATCTGCTCCAGTCTAATCAGCATCACAGTTCTGCTTGCAGCTTTGACTCTGCTGTCCATTATGCTAACCACATTCAACTTGCCTTTGGTGACTGAATGCCACCACTTGGCTCCCGCCACCTCAGGATCCAATTACTCCCACTGCATTTAGGTTTTCCAATTGACTGGCTGTAGTTCCTACCATAAGGTCTGATCTACAAAGAAGGGTAGTTCCAGAGCTCTTCAAGAAAGCTGTGGCTCCCTTTACAAATTTATTTCTCACCATACATGGAAGTGTAGCTTCAAGACCCTCCAGTGTGTGTAAGTAGGTCTTACATTATAAATCTACTCTAACGTTCCAATCTCCCCAAATTATTTTATTTGAGACAAAGTTTTACTATATCCCCAGTGCTAGAACAGTGACCAGTACATATGAATTAGTGATCCATAAATGTTGAATCAACATACATTTCTAAAAGGAAGTCTGCAATGGAACACACACATACACACACACATACACACACACACACACACACACACACACATAGTGACTGCAGCATGAGAGAGGAAAGAGGGAAACACTACGCTGATTATAAAAGAAGTCTCTGACATAAAAGCTCCCTACAGATATAAAGGACAACCAGTCTAGATTGGAACAGGAAAAAGGGGACTCCCGGTGCTATATCTCGAAGCAAAACAATTGAACCAATAAATATCCAGTGGGTTTAACCACTTTTTCCAACGGGTTTTACGATTCCAGAAAAAAATTTAAAGATCAATTTGTGGTGAGTGCACAGAAATATAAGTAAAGGAAAAAGGACAAAATCATTAGTTCTAGAAGAAAGAATGAAAAAAAAAAAACCAGCAAGCAAGAGAGGGGAGAAGAAGGATGAGCAAGGGAGGAGAGGAGAAGGAGGGAAAAGAGAAAAGGGCAGCAGAAAGAGAGAGGAGGGCAGAAGAGGAGAAAAGAGGGGAGAAAAAAAAGAAAGAAAAAGATGTAATTCATAGTACATTTTTTAGCTCTGGCATGAATACATGATAATAATGTAAATACTAAGTATGGTTTTAACAAATATTATTATGTAAGTATATTAGAAAGAAGCAGGAGAGTGAAAGTTAAAAGGAGAAGAGTTTAAGTACTCAATGGTCATTTTTCACAAAATATTAATGTTTAAAGTTTAAAAATCAAGAAATAGTAATTCATGACCGGGTGCAGTGGTGCACGCCTATAATCCCAGCTACTCGGGAGGCTAAGGCAGGAGAATCCCTTGAACCCAGGATGCAGAGATTGTAGCAAGCCAAGATCATGCCACTACATTCCAGCCCAGGTGACAGCGTGAGACTCTGTCTCAAAAAACAAAAAAAGCAATAGTAATTCAACCATATCACTGTCAACAACTAAAAATATTTGAAAGACATGGCTGCTTCCAAGAGTTAAGAATCAATCACAGGGAAGAGTGGGGAATGAGGCAGAGAACTATTGCTTATCTGTTTCTGTATTATACTATTATTTGGGTGCTTTATTTGATGAAAAATAAGCTTTCAATTAAAAATCATATGTCCTGCTGGGCACGGTGGCTCACGTCTATAATCCCAGCACTTCAAGAGGCCAAGGCCAGTGGATCACCTGAGGCCAGGAATTCGAGACCAGCCTGGCCAACATGGTGAAACCCCATCTCTACTAAAAATACAAAAATTAGTCGGGTATGGTGGCAGGCACCTGTAATTCCAGCTACTCGGGAGGCTGAGGCAGAATTGCTTGAACCCATGAGGCAGAGGTTGCAGTGAGCCAAGATCGCACCACTGCACTCCGGCCTGGGTGACAAAGTGAGAATCCGTCTCAAAAAAATAAATATAAAAATAAATCATATGCCCTAAATATATAGAATGGTAGATGAATAAAAAATAAAAATTATGATACACACATATTTTTGTAACTGGACAAGTATTTATCAAACATTATTCTTGAAAATCTCTAAGAAATAGAACATGCATTCAAGTTTTACAAATATGAAAAAAACTATGAAAATACAAAAGTATTATAAGCTAACTATATTAAGAACCTGTACTTTTTTTAAAGTCAGTTTTTTGAGGGTTTTTGTTGTTGTCGTTGTTGTTTGAAAAAGACAGGGTCTCACTCCCTCACACAGGCGAAAGTGCAGTGGCATGATGATTATAGCTCACCGTAGCCTCAAACTCCTGACCTCAAGCAATCCTCCTGCCTTGGCCTCCCAAAGTGTTGGGAATATTGGTATGAGCCACTGCACCGGACCTAAATTCAGTATTGCAACCTGCCAAATGAAATTGAGTTTATTTTCATTTCTACTGGTAGTTATACCCTTTTTTGTAAGTTTTGCTCTCAGAACCCAAACATAATTTATATTAAAGAAAAGAATAGGCCGGGCGCGGTGGCTCAAGCCTGTAATCCCAGCACTTTGGGAGGCCGAGACGGGTGAATCACGAGGTCAGGAGATCGAGACCATCCTAGCTAACACGGTGAAACCCTGTCTCTACTAAAAAATACAAAAAAAAAACTAGCCAGGCGAGGTGGCGGG
>NW_012112142.1:2183542-2220418 GCF_000951035.1 Colobus angolensis palliatus | reverse complement strand
AGGCGGAGCTTGCAGTGAGCTGAGATCCGGCCACTGCACTCCAGCCCGGGCGACAGAGCGAGACTCCGTCTCAAAAAAAAAAAAAGAAAAAAGAAAAGAATAAAGAAAAAAAATTTTTAAACCTGAACTCATGTCAAACTGTTTCATTTTCCTTAGTATAAAAACACAAAAATTTAAAGGTTTAAGTTCTTCAATGAGATATCCATATTGATTTGTTAAGATGTAGTTATCTATGCCCTTGTAAAATGAAGCAAATTGGATAGATGTACCTCCAATTACATAAACAGTTGACAGAAACACTCGTAGGAATTCAGGGAGAAAGCCAGGAAGGATAGTTCAAATGAGGAAGGGAACGTATTAACACAAAACTGAGAAACACATTACACACAAGACTAAAGGTTAAAGCTAGGCAAAACTGGCCAGGTGCAGTGGTTCACGCCTGTAAATCCCAGCACTTTGGGAGGCTAAGTGGGCGGATCACGAGGTCAAGAAATCGAGACTGTCCTGGCCAACATGGTGAAACTCCATCTCTACTAAAAATACAAAAATTAGCTGGACGTGGTGGCACGTGCCTGTAGTTCCAGCTACTCAGGAGGCTGAGGCAGGAGAATCACTTGAATCCTTGAGGTGGAGGTTGCAGTGAGCCAAGATCGCACCACTGCACTCCAGTCTGGAGACAGAGTGAGACTCTGCCTCAAAAAAAAAAAAAAAGCCAAAAAAAAAAAGGAGACAAAACTGTTCATGTCAAGATACAGTAATCTTAAGTGCTCAAAGTATAAACTATCATTAACTTTTCAATAGTGTTTGCACTTTGGGTCAGCACTCTCTCCATATTATATCTAACACAAGCTTAAATAATCACATACCACAAAAGAATACAGCGTAACAATAAAGGAAAGATTTTATTCTATTGTTTCTTTAACCATTCTATGAAATAGTAAAATAGAATACTGCCCTTCGGAAAGTTTTGGTTTCCCTCATTTGTGTGAACATATTCGTCTAAAATGTACCTGTAGTTTGTATAAATATTATAGGTCAGTTAGTAAAGAATTGAATACAGAGAAAGTAACTATTCATGGCATTTACAAAATATAAAAATATTTTAAAATCCAAAACATTAAGATAACCATGCAAATCAATTATGTAATTACACATTTTTAATTATTTGTAAATAATCAAAAAAATCCTCTTGCTTTTTATGTTTAGGTATCTTAAATATTAATATATTTGCAAGTACCTCTAAAAATCTGCATTCATAGTTTTTCAGGTTTCTCCAGACAATAATGATCCTTCTAGGAACTTCCAAACTGGCATCAATTTAGTCAAGATCTTTCACTAATCAATACAGAAAGCTTGATTTCAATAAAGGTGGCAAAAAAGTTACTCTAACTCTTTCCAGCTACAAGCTCTCAACAGATGATCATCATTAAGTCTATATCAGGGCTCCACATTCAGGAGCTGTATAAATGTGTCCTATTAGTACATGGTCAGTCTGTTTAGCAACTCTAGTTCTTCAGACATATGGCAATTGCTGCCCTTTGAGGTCTGAAGTCAAGTCTTTAGGGAATCTCAAAGCTTGCACTGAAATTACAAGGAGTGTTCATTAAAGACTGCTAGAGGGGAAACATGAAAGACTTCCATTAAAACTATATAAAACAGCTAATTATTTTTAAAAGATTTTTAAACCATCTAATGTTCTCAACTATAATAAAAAGTATTTACCAACTGAATTATTTTTACAAGCACTACTTCAGGACATGGGTGCAAACAGCTTTCTTCCTACCTCCTATCTCCCACCTCAATACACATTTATTTTATAAGAATTATCAACTGAAGATTTTAATACTTTTAATTTAGAATTAAATTATCTCATACTTCTAAATTCTTTCTACAGACTACTAAAAACATTTTCTACACAAAGTTATTTTTAGAGACAAATGTTTGTTTTCTAATATTTAGCTTAGGATAATACATAGCTAATTTAAACCCAGCCAGACATACATATGTGTTTCTTTTAAAATGTTTCTTTTAAAAGACTTTTCTATTCAAAAGTCTGCATCTATTTTAATTTTTATTTTATTTTAAACTAATAATCATAAAAATTTTAAGTATAAAATGATAGAAAGTATTAATCAATAAAGTAGGATTTATTAGATAATATTATGCAAAATAGGAAAACACATGAAGGTTTAATGTCTACTTTTTTTAATATACTTAAGTTGATAAGGAGGAGTTCAAAGAAATCTCATATATTTAGTGTCATGATTTTAAAAAACATAAAAATATAAATATTTTCTAATTAATGATTGCTGCCACTTTAACTTTTAGAATGTCTAGACACTTTATAACTTGAGAGAATATCATTATTTATTAAGTTTTGCAAAAACAATCCTACTACTGAATATTTATTTCAGTAACAAATCTTTATAAACTGTTATATAAAATTCATTAGCTTGCCTCAATCATTTCTTGAATCCACATATATGTTGGTTTCTGACAGCCTAGTTCCAAAAAGTAATTACAACCTCAATCCATTTGTAAAGAGACAACAGAAAACAAGCATGTTACACCAGTTTAAAAGAATAAAAATCTAAAGAAAACAGATTACAAATGATTTATATGAATGCCTAGTGGTGAAGTTAATTACAAGTAACCCAATAAAATAGTGCCTTTATTATTGTACAGCAAGTAATAGCTCTAGATGTAAAAACCAGAACTCTTTCTGCTGACTTCTGCATGCTCAATCCCACAGCACACAACATTAAGAATTAAACATGTGGTAAATAAGCCATATAGAAAACAGCAGTTTTTAAGTAAAAGCAGAAAACTTTCCTGCTGTTTAACTATTTGGGGCCTTCTACTCTGAACAACAACCACTATAAATTGGCACTATGTATTCATGGAATAAGTTTTTGTGGCTAATATAAAAATGAGATTTTAATTTCAGTGCTCAAAGTTTAACTCCAAATAAAACATAAATAACTGTAAAATAACACAGCATTCATTTCAGCATTCAGTAGGAGCAAATAAGGTATCTTATGTTTATGCTACGAAATGGTGATATCTACAGAATTTAAATTTTCCAAACCTCATAATACATCTACCTATAAAGTTTTGGTCTCTGAATTTAAACATATATTAGCTAACACACATACACTTTATGTTACAGTAACTTCTCATGGTTGTCAAGAGTCACAACCTAAAGCCAGTCATAGTATGCTTAATGACTTTCCAGGTATACAGAAATAAGACCTTTCAATCCAGAATGACTCAGTAACTCTTTTCAAATATTTGTCAATGTTCTCAATGAGACAATAGCTGATACCAACTCTATATATATATGCATATATATATGTGTGTATATATATGCATGCCAAGTATAATACAAAGTCCTAATACATATTATGCATAAACATCATGATGTAGGCCAGCAGTCGCCAACCTTTTTGGCACCAGGGACCAGTTTCATGGAAGACAATTTTTCCACAGACAAGGGGGTGAGGGGGTGGGGAATGGTTTCAGGATGATTCAAGCACATTACATT
This sequence comes from Colobus angolensis palliatus, assembly GCF_000951035.1. Taxonomy (NCBI): domain Eukaryota; kingdom Metazoa; phylum Chordata; class Mammalia; order Primates; family Cercopithecidae; genus Colobus; species Colobus angolensis. The sequence continues at coordinate 2,216,874 of NW_012112142.1, read as the reverse complement.
TATTGTGCATTTTATTTTTATTATTACTACATTGTAATATGTAGCAAAATAATTATACAGTGAACCATAATGTAGAATCAGTGCGAGCACTCAGCTTGTTTTCCTGCAACTAGACAGTCCCATCTGGGGGTGATGGAAGACAGTGACAGATTATCAGGCATTAGATTCTCATAAGAAGCACACAACTTAGATCAGTCGCATGCGCAGTTCACAACAGGGTTCATGCTCCTATGAGATTCTAATGCCACTGCTGATCTGACAGGAGGCAGAGCTCAGGCAGAAATATCAGTGATAGGGAGCGGCTATGAATACAAATGAAGCTTGGCTGGCTCACCCACCGCTCACCTCCTGCTGTGCGGCCTGTTTCCTAACAGTCCACAGACTGGTACTTTGGGCTAGGAGTTTGGGACGCCTGATTTAAACCATTGTTTGATCTACAACACAGCTGAAATGATAAATGATGAAATACTTGATAACTTGGTTTTGCCCCACAAATAAAACAGAACTGATAAACAATCAACAGTGCATCTCTCTAGTGGTATTTTATTCCTACTAATTTCATCTCCATTAGAAATCAATACAAAATTAATTTATTTTGTACCTTTTTTTCTGAGTTAAAATCATCACAAATCTGTCTCCTCAACCCTCCTACTTTAAAAGTCAACAGTGCCTTAAGTTCTCAACAGTGCCTCCTTAAGTCCTCAACAGTGCCTAATTCCATTTTCCATACAACAAACATTTGAATACTTGTTTTTTTCGTTTGTTTTTTTGTTTTTAGTTTTTTTGAGACAGGATCTTGTTCTGTCACTCACAGAAACACAGTGGCGCTATCACAACTTCACTGCAGCCTTGACCTCCCAGGTTCAAGCGATCCTCTCATCTCAGCATCCCAGTAGCTAGGAATGCAGGTGCATGCCACCGTGCCCAGCTAATTTTTGCGTATTTTGCAGAAACAGGGTTTTACCATGTTGTCCAGGCTGGTCTCAAACTCCTGGACTCAAGTGATCCTCCCACCTCAGCCTCCCAAAGTGCTGGGATTTCAGGAGTGAGCCACCGTACCTGGCCTTGCTTGTTAAAGAAATCATAACACTGTTAGTGAAAGAGGGAGAAGCACTTCATTAAGAACACTCAGAGACTTTCTAAGCATTACTGGATATATTAGTTTCCTGTAGCTGCTATAACAAATTGCCACAAACTTGGTGACTTAAAATACTACAAATTTGTTTTCTCACAATTCTGAAAGCCAGAAGTCTGAAATCAGTTTTACTGAGCCAAAATAAAAGTATCAGTACAGCCCTTCTCCTTCTGGAGATTCCAGGGGAGACTGTTCCTTGCTTCCTCCAGCTTCTGGTGGCTGTCGGCATACCTTGGCTTGTGGCCAAAGAAATCCGGGTCTCTCTGCTCTATTTTTACATTGCCTTGTCCTCCATTTCTCTGTCTGTAGCCTCCCACTAACGATCTCTAATAATGATACACACGATCACATTTAGGGCCTACCCAAATAATCCAAAACTATCTTTTCATCTCAAAATCTTTATCTTAATAAGATCTGGAAAGACTTTTTTCCCAAATAAATTAACATTCACAGGTTCCAGGGATTTGTCATGGATATTTGTTGGGGAGCCATGTCTTAGTCGATCATGCTGAAGAAACCAAATGAGAACAGAAACAGCAAGCAGAAGAAAAGCAAACCTTACCAGCAAGTGCAAATTCAAAATATGCAAAGGAAACAAAAACTTTTTTTTTTTTTAAATTTAGTGCCATGTGGCAAGAACTGGAAAAAAAAAATGTAAGCAAATCAAGGCACCTTATGCTCCAAGTGTTGGTTCTAATAATGACTGCATTGTGACTGGTTTTGTTTTCAGTGTCAGAAATTCAGCTTAATTTGCTAAGTATAAAGCCGATCAGGCTACATAAACTGAAAGGTGGGCAGCTGAGCTACTGGTGACAAGCTGATATTACAGCGAACAATCTAACTTGCCTAGTGCCAGAATATATAAGGCAGCAGTTCAGAGTTGCTAAGGAGACAGGTTAAGCAACAGAAAGTTTCTTAAAAGTTCTCCCTCATTATTTTACTTTCTCACTGCCCTTGACCAACTTCCTTTTTCCCTTTTTAACTTACAATATTAACAAGTAGAATCCTGATCTCACGAATTAGTAGTCCTTCACAATTACAGGATAATAGTGTATCTTTCCAATGGATGGAAACACAAGACAAGTCTGAAAGATCAAGCAACTTTATAAGTGTTCTCAAGTAAAGAAATAGGTAAGCTTTTCTCAGAAAAATAAAAAGAAACCAAAATTAAATTTAACTTCAATTTTGTAGTATCTGATACACTGCAACAAGAATAACCTGACAAGCCAGCCAGCAAACAAGGCAGTACTGATGTTTCACAATTAAATGCCTAATTATAATCTGAGCTTCTAAATGAAGAATTTGTAGAAATAAATAATTGCTACCAAAAAGAATGCACTGTGTATGCAGTATTCAGGACCTTGGTAAACAGTTTGATACTCACTATCGATAAAAGCCCACTGTGGAAGAGACAGTGTCAGGAGAATATGGGGAACAGATTTAGGGTTACGCAGTTTGGGTTTTCTGGTTAACTACCTAGAAGATAGGGTGATATGCTTAACACATATGTCTCATATATGAATTTTTTTATAAGGCATGAATTTATAAGGCAGCATGAAAATAAGTATAAACGAAAATAAAACAGCTATTAAGAGGCCTTGAAAATAAGGCAGAGAAGTTTGAATTTGACAAAACAGTAAACAACTACAGCTTCTCCTGGAAAGAAAATATACAGACACTCTACTAGGAAAGTAAATTTGTTAGTATGTACTCAGAGATAAAATCAGGAGAAAGGAAAAAGGGCATTTCACTAATTCAGGAATAAATTGTGAACCAGAATCTAATTATTTTATTCCCACTCTCGGCCCAAGTTTTATTAAGGTATAACTGACAAAAAGAAATTGTACATATTTCAATATACAAGGTGATTTGATACGTGCATACATCGTAAAATAATTAAATCAAGCTAATTAACATAACTATCATCTCATATACTTATCAATTTGTGGTGATGTTGTAGGAGTTATCCCCTGAGCTCTATGCAAATCAGACACCACCTCCTCCAGCCTCTATATATACCTGACTGGTATCCACTGCACTTGGGGTTCCCTCTCTCGGCTTTGGAGCCCTGCTCCCTCTGTCTCTGTACAGGGGAGCTTCTTCCTTCTTTCTTTCCCCCTTCTATCTTGCCTATTAAACTCTCTGCTCCTTAAAACCCCTCCACATGTGTCAGTGTCGTTTTATCTAAACTGGCATGAGGACCAAGAACCCTGGCGTTCCTCCACTCATCGGAGCTGTATCAGTGAGAACATTTAAGATCTACACTCTCAGCCAGAATCTGATTCTTTACAGAGGACTTTTGAAAATGATATTACCTTTTATTTCTCCCCAGTTTGTAACCGCCCAATGGGTTCACCTTGCCTGCTGCCTAGACAGGGCCGATTTATCGAGACAGGGAAGTTGTAATAGAGAAAGAATCATTCACACAGAGCCTGCTGGGCATGAGATCAGAGTTTTATTGTCACTCAAGTCAGTATCCCCAAAAACTGGGGGTTCATTTTTCAGGATAATTTGGCAGGGAGGGGGCCAGTCAGGAGTGCCGATTGTTTGGATCGGGGATGAAATCATAGGGAGTCAAAGTTGCCTTCTTATGCTGAGTTAGTTGGGGGCGGGGACGTGCGGACAGAACTGGTTGGCAAGTCCAGGTGGGGCCATCTGGTTGTCAGAAATGCAAAAACCTGAAAAGACATCTTAAAGGCCAATCATAAGTTCACAATAGTGATGTTATTTTCAAGAGTAATTGGAGATGTTCCTAATCTTAGGACCTCTGGAAAAAATGTCTTGTAATATTTAGAATTCCAGCCCCTCTCATCCTAACTTGGTGGCTGGTGGCCTTTCATTCATTTTACAAGAACAGTCTAGCATTTGGGAAAGGCTACTATTTAAACTATAAATGAAATTCCTTGTCAAGGCTAGCTCAGCCTACGCCTAGGAATGAACAAGGACAGTTTGGAGGTTAGAAGCAAGATGGAGTTGGGTAGGTCTGATATCTTTCACTGTCATAATTTCCTTAGTTATAATTTTGCAAAGGAGGTTTCAAATTCTACTAGGATTCAGGAATCATCATAATGAGCAACTATTAATGATAATAATGTACTTGACCAGAAAAAAAGGTGGATTATCACTGAACTAGAGTAACCGCTATAAAAGTATTTCTCAACTATGGTAAAACAGGATATACGCTGAAAGTAACATAGTATAAATAAAAAGTACTAAAGTTGACAAAAGGGGCACTTAAAAATAATTAGAGTAGTAATCCCTGTAACGACATCAGTGTTACCTGTATTTTGGTACACTTTGTTGAGTTTCCCAGAAAGAGCAGCCATTAATAGCTAGCACAGAAAAACCACGGAATCATCTTTGGGAGCCTATCGAAAAAGTGAATGTTATCCATTAGCCTTGTCTACATGGAAATGAAGACCAAAAATTGCTCATCTATGAGACCTCTTCTAGCTCCACCAGGCTAGGAGGATGAGAAGTACCTGAATTCTGCTAAGATGTAGACATAGTTATCAGCCATTGTTCCATAGATCACAAGATTTGCAACTTCCCTAATTACTCCCATAAATAACATCAATGTTGCAGACCCTAAGATTGGCCACCTTTTGAGATGTCTTTTCAGACTTTTGCAGTTTTTTTTTTTTTTTGAGATGGAGTCGCCCGGGCTGAAGTGCAATGGCATGATCTCAGTTCCACTTCCACCTCCCGGGTTCAAGCTATTCTCCTGCCTCAGTCTCCCAAGTAGCTGGGACTACAGGTGTCCGCCACCATTCCCCGCTAATTTTTGCATTTTTAGTACAGACGAGGTTTTGCCATGTTGTCCAGGCTGGTCTCAAACTCCTGACCGCAGATGATCCACCCAGCTCAGCCTCCCAAAGTGCTGGGGTTACAGGCGTGAGCCACTGCGCCCGGTCTAGACTTTTGTATTTCTGATGACCAGATCACTCCAGTCAGACTCAAGATTCATGACCCAAGGGTCCTGTGGCCCTTGCCCAGAAGTGGACTCAGCAAAAGAGGACTGTTTTCCACCCTCCTATGATTTTATCCCCAAACTATCAGCTGCATCCTGACCAAAAAAATTATGTTTAAAAACCCTAGTCTCCAAATTTTTAGGGAGGCTAATTTGAGTACTAATAAAACTCCACAGTCTGCCATTTAGCCAGCTCCATGTGTATTAAACTTTTTCCCTGTTGCAATTCCTCAGGATTCATAAATTGGCTCTACCTGGGCAGCAGGCAAGAAGAACCTTTTGGGTAATTACATTGGAAATACTGAATAAATGAAGAGGATTTTGTGTGCTGTTAAAAAATACTCAGATTCGGCCAGGTGCAGTGGCTTACGCCTGTAATCCCAGCACTTTGGGAGGTCAAGGTGGGCGGATCACCTAAGGTAGGGAGTTCGAGACCAGCCTGGCCAACATGGTGAAACCCTGTCTTTACAAAAATAAAAAAAGTAGCCGGGCATGATGATGGATGCCTGTAATCCCACCTACTGGGGAGGCTGAGGCAGGAGGATCACTTGAACCCAGGAGGCAGAGGTTGCAGTGAGCCAAGATCACACCATTGCACTCCAGCCGGGTGACACAGTGAGACTCCATCTCAAAAAAAAAAAGGAACACTGATTCAGAATTCAGTAACTTTAATTCACAACCTACTTTGCTCTGTAAACAGTACTGCATAGTTTTACATGCACTGCCTAATAAGATCCTTTTTTAAAATTGTTTTGAGAAAGTAGTTTTAGAATTAAATGTGCATTGTAAGAATGTAATTTTTAACACGTGAGATATAGAAGCATTAATTTAAACATTAAATTTATAACAAAGGATATGTTACGTTTAATTTTGTTTACCACCTTTTATTAGCTAAAAACTTCCTAGCATCTTCTATCTCAATACTTTGTTTTTTTCTTTTTAATCTTTTGGGTACATAGAAGTATATATTTATGGGGTACATGAGATGTTTTGATACAGCATGCAATGCTTAATAATCACATCCTGTAAAATGGGGTATCCGTCCCCTCAAGCATTTATCCTTTGTGTTACAAACAATCTAATTATACTCTTTTCATTGTTGGAAAAATATACAATTGAATTATTATTGACTATAGTCACACTCTTGTGCTATCAAATACTACTATTTTCTTTATACCATTAGCCATCCCCACCTCTCCTCCATCCTCCCACTACCTTTCCCAGCCTCTGGCAACCATCCTTCTCTACTCTCTATCTCTATGAGTTAAATTGTTGCTTCCAAATTTTGCCTATTGTGAACAGTGCTGCAACAAACACGGAAGTGCAAATATCTCTTCAATATGCTGATCTCCTTTCTTTTGGATATATACCAAGCAGTCAGATTGCTGGATCATATGGTAGCTCTATTTTCAGTTTTTTGAGGAACCTCCAAACCATTCTACATAGTGGTTGTACTAATTTAGATTCCCACCAACAGTGTCTGATTAAATCTTTTTGTTGGTGGTGGTGGTGTTTTGAGACACAGTCTCATTCTGTCACCCAGGTTGGAGCTCAGTGGCACAGTCTTGGCTCACTGCAACCTCTGTCTCTCAGGTTCAAGCAATTCTTATGCCTCAGCCTCCCAAGTAGCTGGGACTACAGGCACACACCACCACACCTGGCGTTTTTGTTTTTTGTTTTTTGGGGTTTTTTTTGATATTTTTAGTAGAGATAGGGTTTCGCCATGTTGGCCAGGCTGGTCTCAAACTCCTGGCCTCAGGTGATCCATCCACCTCCGCCTCCCAAAGTGCTGGTATTACAGGCATGAGCCACCATGCCTGGAGCTAATAAGAACTTAACATATCCATTTCACTTAATAAGAAAGTGAGACTCAAGAAAGGAAAGTAATTTGCCAAGGTTACAAAGTTAATAAGTAATAGAATAAAAAACGTTTATTAAAATTCAAAATCTAAGAGGCAGGCAAATCACCTGAGGTCAGGAGTTCAAGACCATCCTGGCCAACATGGTGAAACCCCATCTCCACTAAAATACAAAAATGAGCCAGACGTTTATTAAAATTCAAAATCTAAGAGGCAGGCAAATCACCTGAGGTCAGGAGTTCAAGACCATCCTGGCCAACATGGTGAAACCCCATCTCCACTAAAATACAAAAATGAGCCAGACGTTTATTAAAATTCAAAATCTAAGAGGCAGGCAAATCACCTGAGGTCAGGAGTTCAAGACCATCCTGGCCAACATGGTGAAACCCCATCTCCACTAAAATACAAAAATGAGCCAGACGTTTATTAAAATTCAAAATCTAAGAGGCAGGCAAATCACCTGAGGTCAGGAGTTCAAGACTCCTAGTGGTGACCTGTAATCCCAGCTACTTGGAAGGCTGAGGTAGGAGAATCGCTTGAACCTGGGAGGCAGAGATTGCAGTGAGCCGAGATCGCGCCACTGCACTCCAGCCTAGGCGACAGAGTGAGACTCTGTCTCAAAAAATATATACATATATATTCAAAATCTATCATCACAGTATTTTCCTGGCCTCAGCCTTTTCTTAAAAACCCACCTAAGGCATCTTTTTCCTTCTTCCATTTATGACCCATGGCACAAACAAGAGCCACCTGTACATAGTCCACCTCAAACAGCTGAGGAATTCAGTACTAGAAAAGCAAATAAATTGCATCAAGATTCCGATTCTTTCATTCAGGCCTAAATCAAAGTTAAAGCCTCAGATTTTGCTAAAACTGTATATATACTTCTAAATTTTCAGGTTATAAAATAACAGTTTGAAAAAAAAACAGGCGGACTAAAAAATGTACAATAGATGGAATGTTTGTGCAATTACTCATATAATATTCATCCCCTCCTAAATTATACTATGTCCTATTATGTATGTCAAGGTATGTAAAGTACTAAATAATAATTTTATCACAGCACTAAGCTAAACACTGCAAATACCATAAACATACAGCAAAATTTAAATCTGGATCCTGAGAAGCTGGAATGCCTAATATTAACTCCGACTACTCTGACTAAAATCCATTAAAATATATACTATTTATGAAAAACTATATAGTATGAGAATATAGCTAAAACTTCTAAAAGTTATCAGAGAGTTTGGTATTAAACAAAGGCAATCTCAAAATTGACACTTTTAACCTAGCCTTTCTGTAATTCCTTAACTTCAGTAGATTGATTAGAATAGAAAAAAAAGTACTAAGTAAAACTAGCAATGATAGCTGAGAAACAGAGACCTGATCTGTATTTTTAATTACATTAAAACCAAAGAAAAATGTTATGCTCAGAATATTCTCATTTGTGTATTTCTCCCTTTTCCTAACTCTCTTCTTAATCCCAAATTTAAAAGACTAGTTGTAAAACAGTAGGGTGCCAAATTAAAACACATTTTATTTTCAGATGTCTCCACACTCATAGGCTGACTTCCTGTCAGGAAGAGTTCCATTTCACTGAATACCCCAATCAGCAGGGAACTTGCAGAATTAAGTGCCAGTTGATATTACTTTGTTTTTCACTTACCACCCTTGAGAATAATGTTCAAAGATCTAGTTATAGAGTCAGCATGGTATCATCCTTCTGACTAGACTGCCAAGCCACAGGGTGTACTGCCAGTTCCACAAAATTTACCTCAAAGGTTGTGTTTTCTAAATCCTAGTGTGCTGGTGAATCCATAGGACGCCTGTATTTCAGGTCAAATCCTGAATCTAAAGTTAAATTATGTTTTTCTTTGGTTGTAACAGCACTTTAAATCAATATTATGGAAACTCAAATAAAGATCAATTAATGCTCACCAACCCATCAACCTATCTTATTTTTGAAAAGAAAAATAAAGTACTTTACTCTGATTTATTTTGTATTAACGTTTTTGCTATTGCTTCAAGACAAATGTTTCTACCTTATAATAGAAAGTTATCTGTTATAAAATTTTCAATCAATAAAACATAAATGTTTGCCATATCAGCATAAAGTACAGTTATTGAGCTGATTTTAAATACTTTAAAATTGTTAATGCATCTAAGTTTTTCATGAACAATTTATACAGCCTGAATCTTCACCTAACCTCTCCAACTACCATAGACTTCCTATCCAATCCTTACAAGTCTACAGTTCCTTCTTTTAAGGTCAACTGTTTTTACTGCACATGAAATGAACTCTGAGCATTTCAGCAAAGAATACCTACTCTCTTGGCTCCTTTGTACATTATAAGAACAAAGCATTCACAGCAGCTCTAAAGCAAAATGATATGAGTGTATTAGAAGCCTACCGTATTGATTCTCATTCCATCCTCAATCAAAAGGTCATAGGTAGTAACAATAACAAAGCAGAGGGACAATCAATTTATATCCACTAATTTTTATAACTACATTCTAAGGATAAGTTACAAACACATCAAGAATGAATTAAAAATTCCTTTTTGAAATTGAAATTAAAATGTATTGCAACCAATTTTCCAAACTTATTTAACACTGTATACTTTTTTCACAGAACAATTTCTTCTGAGACTGGGTCTGCTCATGTTGTTGCCCAGGCTGATCTCAAACTCCTAGCCTCAAGTAATTCTATGCTTCAGCCCAACTAGCGGGGATTACAGTTGCAAACCACCACACTGGGCAGAACATCTACTATTATCATCACAAGGTACTCACTGTGGAATTTGCTGTATTGAAAAAGTCAGACAGAGTTGATCAAACAAGCACATGGCTACCACAATTCCAACCAAGGAAAATTGTTAATGTCTGTTGAAAATTATTATCTTATATTACAATTATTTGTCTCTCTCACTAATTGTCTCTTCTACTGCTTAAAGAATAATAGATGATTGTTTCCTTAAAAGAAGAGGCTTGTCTTAAAAGCATATGATACATGTTTGCTAAAGAAATGAATAAATAATACCACAAGCAGACATAAAGTAAAGGGCTTGGGCAAGGCAGATATAATCACACAAAGCTCTGTAGAAAAGACAGCATTTGAACTGAACCTGATTGACCATAAAACTGAAAATTCTAAATGTAGAGAATAATGGCCTCATCAAACTGCTATACAAAACTTCATATCATAGGATTTTCTTATAGGTGAAAGAAATGCATAATGAAATTAAAAAGGCTTATTTCTATGTTGATTAAGCAACTCATAGGCAAAATTCCTATATTTTGGTTGGCAAAAAAAATGATCCTTTATATCATTAGCTCAATTATTTCTTTGAAATAAATACATCATTTTCTTAATACCAGATGGTAAATTTTACTTTAAAAACAAAACAAAAGGTTGAAGTGTACCCTAAACACAGCACACTATGAATAGCTAAGCACTCCACTTAAAAGAAATAAATTTCTATTTATATTAAGTTCAGCAGTAAGTAAAACTAATTCACAGTAACAGAAATCAAATTACTGGCAACTTGAGGTGACAGAGGTGGGGATTGATTGAAAAGAGGCACAGGGAAATTTAAGGATCAAAATGGTTGGGTATATGTCAAAATTCACTGAACAATACACTTAAAATGTATGGGTATTTATTGTATATAAATTATACCTCAATAAAGTTGAGGTTTTTTATTTTGCTTTATTTTTTTGAGACAGGGTCTTCCTCTGTCACACAGACTGGAGTACACCAATGCGATCCTAGCTTACTACAACCTCGAACCTTTGGGCTCAAGCGATCCTCCTGCTTCAGCATCCAGGGTAGCTAGGTCTACAGGTACATGCTACCAAGTTCGGTTAAATGCTTCTCTTTTTGGTAGAGATAGGGTCTTGCTATGTTGCCCAGGCTGGTATTGAACTCCTGGCCTCAAGCAATCCTCCCACCTGGGCTAAAGTGTTTTTTTAAAAAAGAGGTCTAGGTTTAGGGCCGCGCACAGTGGCTCATGCCTGTGATCCCAGCACTTTGGGAGGCCAAGGCGGGCAAATCACCTGAGGTCAGGAGTCCAAGACCAGCCTGGCCAACATGGTAAAACCCCATCTCTATTAAAAATACAAAATTAGCCAGGCATGGTGGCGGGCATCTGTAATCCCAACTACTCAGGTGACTGAGGCAGGAAAATAGCTTGAACCCAGGAGGCAGAGGTTGCAGTGAGCGAAGATCATGCCACTGCACTCCAACAAGAGCGAAACTCCATGTCAAACAAAAAAAAAAAGAAAGAGGTCCAGGCTGACAAACATAAGGAGACCCTATCTCTACAAAAAAATTAAAAAATCAGCCATGTGTACTGGCATGTGCCTGTAGTCCCAGCTACTTGGGAGGCTGAAGCAGGCCTGGGAGGTCGAATGCAGTGGACCATGACTGCACAACTGAACTCCAGCCTGGGCAACAGAGCAAGAAGATCCTGTCTTAAAAAAAAAAAAATGAGGTGAATTTGATTAAGTCAAAAGAAAATGAAACACCAAAGGCCCTGCTCATAAATGAACACAACTACACTATTTGGTAATGATAAAATTAGTTGTCTTAATGAAAATGAAGATTTAATATAACAACTAATTAACATAGGAAAGTATGGGGATATTTCCTAATGAAAAAGACCAAAAGGCAAAGTCCAAAATATGGTGACTTATGATCCATGTTACCACTGATTTATCAATTATACAAATATACAAACATTTATATGGTTGAACAGTACTATACTGGACGCTGGGGATACAACAGAAAAAAAAAAAAAACAGTGCTTGTCTTCAAGAAATTTGCGGTCTACATGGAAGAGAAAGGAAAACAACAGGCAACTTAAATATAGAATGAAATTAAGATAGTATGGGTAAGTGTTCTGCACAATACCTCATTTAGGCATACAGTTTAGGTAAGAGAGGATTAAAGGAAAACTTTCCAGAAGAGATTGTAATTTATCTAGGAGCTAGCTAACTGATTCATTTTTTCCATAAATATTCACTAAGCCATAATGTGCTAGGTACCAGAAATACATTAATAGACAAGGCGTAAATAACTGTTAGATTCATAAGAGTCTAGAAAACAAAGAGGTATACTAACAATAAACAAGTAAACTAATTAGCATATTTATACTTACAATTTGTGGTAAATTCTATAATGGGTGCTAAAATTAAGACAAAAAGATATCAACTATAGATATGATCCTCAGAGAATGAGATAATTAAGCTGAGCGCTGAATGACAAGCAACAGCTAACAAAAGTCACCAAGTTAGAAAGAGGGGCAGTTTCGGGAAAGAAAAAGCATGTACCAAGACACAGAAATATAATGGCATATTTGGGTATCTTTAAATAGTTCAGCATGGCTTGAGAATAAATGGTAAGAAATGAGGTACAGGCATTAAGAGAGGCCTAACAGTAAAGGACCCTTTTGTGCAATGTATAGAGCTGGTTTGCGTTTTTTGGGGGTGGTGGAAGAGAAGTGTTTTAATAATCTTCTCATACTGAAAATATTCATCTACAAAATCATAACTATAAAAAAGAATATTAATATCATATATTCAGAAAAAATACACTCAAAATGGAGAAGAAACTTGGGATTAGAGAAAAGTATAGAAGAGCAAAAAATAAAGAAACATTTTACAAAAGATTAAGGAAAAAAATTTCAAACATAAAACTGACATAAAATAATCATAAGAAAAGAACTCTCATTCTTATTATAATTTTAAAATAATTCAGAGGTACAGAAACACAAGTCAAAAATGACCAAACCTCACATCATTACCTTCATGTAAAGAAAATATTTCCCAAAACAGCAACAATCTACATATTTTGTTGAAAATCTTTTTAAAGAATAATCAGACTAAAATAGAATTTTAAATTAACCTTTGCTGCTAATTAATTACTCAGACAGGATGCCAGTCCAGACTATATGGTGCTTCTAGTTTTTCTATATATTGTATGCATTTCTGATAAATGGGAAAAGAATAGATGACCTGGCAGAAGGCTCAGACAATAATATGTGATTTACAGGACATGAATGCAGCTACCACAAGATTTATCTGACAGCCCTCTCCTATAGTGGACTGTTGAGTATCCGATGGAATGATTTCTAGTCTACAAAGTCTACTACTGAGTAGCCATACACATTATTTATTTATTAGATGTTTTGGGTTGAAACCATTTTTAAATGATGCACTTCACAATGCACAGTCATAAATTTAGCTTTAAACCCAAGAAGGGAGGTAGTGTTATTGGAATGTATGTCAGACTGAATTAGGACAAGCAACGCAACGCTTTTATAAAGTGGCCTTGAACGCAACGTCAAGTCTTTCAAAAATGATATTAATGTCAAATGAACAAGACACAAACACTTTATATAATGCTGGAGTGATATTACTTGAAACACTTATTTAACATTTTCTTTAAATTCATATATATTTAAAACAGGTTTATACACATATACAACAAATTTGGCACACAAATAAGTTGCATGCTTGTGAAAAACCACCTGAAACACAGTTGAGAACTTGTTCAATTTTGTGTGTCTGCATCAGAGAACATAGTTTCCTGAAGAATATAAGCAGTTTTATTTTAAGAAATAAAAGAGGATTTAAATTGATATTTGGAACTTCAGTCATTCTTGAATTACTTTGCATGGGATTCAACAGATGAATAAATCTAATTTTACAAACCTCATATATTAATTATACTCAAAAATATAATGCTCAGTATTATGAGAGGTTTCCAACTCTAATTAATAACATTTTGCCCAAACAATATTAACATTTCGATAGACTAAAATATGAAATGGTGCCTAATCAACTACTGGTGAATGAGTGGACATTGAAAACTACAATCTAAGTCGAAAAAAATATATAGTGATCTGTTTGGTTTTATTGTCAGCTAACCAAATGTGATCGTTTCCTCATTTCTTAAATTTAGGCTCTAAATTCTCTTTTACAATAAAATGTAGTTAAACACCCTATTAAAAATAACACAAAAAGAATATAAGTTTTGAATGGATTCAAGAAAAATAATCAGAGCATGGCTGATTGTCATGAAATTAACACCAACTAATTTGTAAAGTTCTAAATCAAATTTGCAGATGTTAAGTTCATAAGCATATCCCATTATTTATGTGATTAAAAAGTAGTTTTTGACCTGATCTTTCGATCTTTGGCACTCAATCCTCTCCATCTCCTCTTAAAAAATTAATTAAAATTTTAGTAAGATGGTAGCTTTTGCTTCCCACCCTATCTCAGACCAAAAAAAATTATCAATCAAACTCAAGCCATCCCCACCCAGGATCTGTAAAATGTCGACTTGAAATTCAATTTCATATCTCTTAAGCTTTCATGTAGAAAAAGACAGTTCACTTCTTAACAAAATAAATCACTTTTGTGATTGCCAAGTTGACCTCTTTGAATTAGGAAAATTCAAAGTGAAAAATGTAATTATCACCCCGGAACAATCTGTATACATCTGGAGCTAATTCTAGCTTCATTTTTCACATCATTTTTCACACTGTGCTACATCTTGTAGAGATGCCATGGAACTTTTGAAGAACTAACAAAAAATGTTAAGGACTTCAAATACCCAATAATGTATTTTATTCACTCAAAAACCTTGACAATTTCTGACTTTTGAAACTTACTCTACTACATGATCTTCATAACCCATTTGATTGTATTAGTATTAAACAGTACTGTGACATACATGATAAATAGGTGTATTAAAACATGTCATTCTTTATCTTTGCAGCTCCTGACATTAAAATATGAAATATACTATATTGGAAATAGCTTCCATGTACCAAAAATACATTCAATTCTTCTAAACTAGGAAGTAAAACTTCACTGTCAAAATTCAAAACCAAAAGTGAGTGCTCTTTTAAAGTATGGGCAATTTCATGTAGACATAAGAATGCTATATGGCAAGTTCTATCCAAGAAAGAAACAATTATTTCTAATCAGATGACTTAATGAGAAATTTTATCTAGTCAGCTTTCGAAGAAATGGAGTTTTCTAAATGAGATGATTAAATTATAGAAACATGATTCTCAATAAATCTAAGAATAATAAGCCTACTAAGTAACTACTCCTCACAAGTTCATTACAAAAATCCATTAGGTGTAATCTCTAGAAGTAATTGTTCTTATTGCACCTTATTGACAATGCATAGTATTGATTTTTCACACCTTCTATGATTCTTTAATTTATATTCATGAAATGTCCATCAGCACAGTCTAAATAAATTTGGCATATAGGCACTAAAACAAATAAATCGATGCAAAGAAACATTAATTTTGCATTATCCTTATTCGTTAGGCAAGTAAACCATGAGAGTTGTAAATGAAGGTCAAAGGTTTTGAAATGGGTCAAAACCCTTGACCTCTAGACCAATACCTTTCCTATTAAAAAAGGCTATTTTAAAGTTTTAAGTGGGGGAATTTACTACCAGCAAGATATCACTTTAAAAGACTACAAAGAAAACTCTCAATAAAAACATTCATCTGTTTAATTGCAAAACAGAAAAGAAAACCTCGCAGGATACATGATTTTTACATAAGTTTTTTTTAAAAATCATTAAACTTTACCACATGAGGTACAAGGTTTTGGAACACTGAAAGTAATTTTGCTTTTAGGAATTTATTTTCTACATCTTATTATGATAGCTGCCACTTTTTTGTTAATGTTTTCCCAAATCTACTGTGCATGTCAAAAATAATTACCAATGACAAGGATTCAAAATCATTTATTGCTCATTTTATAACCTCTGCACAAAAGGGAAGTAAACCCATGATTCCCAGTGGAGTCAGCACGGCACTCCACAAGATATAGAAATAAATCTGTTTTTATAACCTTAATACATACAGCAAAGAAATTATCACGATCATTTGATCTGGACATTTTTAAAGTGACTCTAAAAACTTTTGTTTCTCACTTCCTCTCATACTTGCTTCAAACTTATCTGCAAGTATCAAAAATAAGAAGCAATTCAACTAAAAATATTTTAAAACAGCAAACCACAATTGTATTATAGCAAAAATTTCAGTAATGCAAATATAAAATCCCCCATGAAAACAAATTCATATGAGAATCTACTTTTAATTCAACATTTATTCTTGCCACTCACCTGAGAACACAGTAGCATAACCAATTCCACAACTGAACTACTAGACTTCATGCAAACCAGACCTATTTTAAAGAGAATTTTAAAAAGAAAAGTTATAAAGAAAACAAATAAGGATTTGTTAAAATTTCATCCAAACTGTTTTTTCAAATTATTTTTTCAAACTATTAATAGTACACATTTAATCACATGATTAAATAAGGTACACTATAGTTAGTTTAAAGCTGGCTTCAAAACTACCACCATTTTTTGTGAAGTATTCCATTTCAGCTTTCAAAATACTAAAACATTTATTACAACTTCATATATAATGACATTTCACAATACTCACAGAAATGTGCACAACATATGCCATATTGATCAATATCATCTACATTTTGTTTTGGAGAGAGTTGATCATTATACATGCAGAGAAGGGAAATGGCTCCCTGACCTTTGCTTTCTCCACCACACTCTCTCCCTTCAACCCTCTAGCTATCAATCAAGTTTCCATTTTGTTTCATGGCAGCAGACATCCCAAACACTCTTATTAGTACCTTGACCTCTGACCTCACACTAAACCTTAACAGAAATGCAAGCCGTTGCCTGTTATATATTCTTGATTTCTTATAAATTAATTCATTTACTTTTATGTTTCATTTTGGTTCACCAAAAATATCTTTAGAAACGATATTTTATAGAATTAATACCTATCTAAAGTAAGTCTTTGGTTTTAATTACCAATAAAATATAAAGTAGTTCATTCAAAGAACGTTTTATAATTAGTATCTTTAAAAAGCAATGCCAACAATTAAAGGGACTAAATTATTAAATTGCATTACTAATAATCAGAAAAATTACAATTTTTTTATTCTACATTTTTCTAGGCAAACACAGGCTTAGGTTCCAGAGCATAACATCTAAAAATAATTCCTGATGGCTCTTAAACACCCTATTACCTTCTTTTTTCTCCCGATGAAAACTCTTCCAGGTACCCTATCCATTCCCTTTATCTTTCTCTTTAGTTCTTTCTCCTTCCCTGTTTAAATACTAATGCTTCCAACCTAATGATAGCACATGTTGGCATTTTTTAGCCTTATAATAGCATTGAAGTTAAAAGGGCTGTTCACCCCTTTCACTTTTTAAAAAATGTTAGAACCATTTTTCTCAATGTCTGAAAGAATATGTAATATAGCAATGATGGTAACAGTGTCAGCACTGGCAAGAAAATTAGCTATAGAATGTCTCTATATTGTATTAGGAAGCAAGTTATTAACTATAGTGTGATATCTGTAGGCCTAAGATGAACATGGCTCCTCAGGCTAATGCTGTCAAGGCCGAAATAAAAGGCAAGCAATAGTCCATCTCTTACTGCAGGTGTAGCCCTCTGCTGGTCTGAAACCTTGCCTCTTTTCCTTAAATTTAACCTAGATAATAAAAGAAGTTCAGTTTTGCTCCAACTTCAAAGCCCATTATTTCCAGAAAGTAAATTCGGATCTTTCTATTATTAGGTCGTCAATCCTTATTGCTTTATTCTATAAAAACTAGAATTCCTGCCATTGGGCCCTTTTATTATATATCTATTCAGATAATGAAAAACAGTAATTTTTCAAAAAAGACCTTGAGCTATACAAAATTAGGGAGATTTATAGGTGCTCCTTTGTCCCTCTCACCACACTTATCATATTTCATACATATACATATACGTATATATGTCTCTGTGTGTGTGTATGTGTGTGTGTGTGTGTATATATATATATATATTTTTTTTTTTTTTTTTGAGACGTTGTCTCGCTCTGTCACCCAGGCTGGAGTACAATGGCACGATCTTGGCTCACCACAACCTCCACCTCCCAGGTTCAACCAGTTCTCCTGCCTCAGCACCCAAGTAGCTGGGATTACAGGTGCCCACCACCACGCCCAGCTAATTTCTGTAGTTTTAGTAGAGACGGGGTTTCACCATGTTGGCCAGGCTGGTCTCAAACTCCTGACCTCAGGTGATTCGCCCACCTTGGCCTCCCAAAGTGCTGGGATTACAGATGTGAGCCACCATACCCAGACCATATACCTATATTCTTAAGAAAAATGTTATACATACACATTTCTATTTATTTATTTCAGTCTTATTGTCTAATAATAAAGGCTAACAAACCAGAAGAAGGTTCACAGCTACTTTCCAGTTGGAGATGAATATTCAGGAAAAAATGTATTCACTGACCAAGCTAGTAAAAGGTCAAATAACATTTCATAGTTTGGTTTGAACAATTAATTTGGAGGAGAGTGGTGGAAGATGCATTGCAGGGCAGAGTGGAGAGTATGTTCAATTCTGAATGAGTAGAGGCTTCAGAAGACAAGAGAGACCTGATAACAGACCTTAAGCTCCCTGTCTAAAGGACACTGGTACTGTAAAGACAAAAATAACACTGGGAGCAAAGAAACAGAGGATAACCCCAACAAGGAACTTAACATCAAAATGTAGAATTACATCACTTCTATTTTTGACCTAAATTTTTGCCAATGGATGACACTCATCACATGTGCGAAAAAACAAATAATAAACCTGTAGATCTCTCTTCAGATTCAGTCATACTCTAAGAATTACCCAAAGGAAGGTCCTAAA
Organism: Colobus angolensis palliatus; assembly: GCF_000951035.1. Lineage (NCBI taxonomy): Eukaryota > Metazoa > Chordata > Mammalia > Primates > Cercopithecidae > Colobus > Colobus angolensis. The sequence continues at coordinate 2,198,157 of NW_012112142.1, read as the reverse complement.
ACCTTAAGGTCAAGTTGTAAGTTACTGCCAGAACTATCATTTTCATTTTATACACCCACAAACACACACACCCTATTACTGTCTCAATCAAAAGAAACGAAGTACTGCAAGCTTACAGATTTGAACCAGCTCACAATGTGACCTCTCTAAAACTCTCAGTAGAATAGTAGAATAATAGGGTTTGGTTTGATTATTTTTTGGTTGGCTTTTCAAAGATAGAAAATGTTAGTCTTTTTAAAAGGACAAATTCGGGATGCCAAGTCAAGAGTTTTATACCTGCACTAATCTGGGATTTTATGATCCAAGACCACTGCAATTTCTTCAGTGGAGACTCACCCAGATATATCACTTCAGTGAAAGGATCAAATGACTTACCAGATAGTAAGCCAGTGCCATCTAAACCCATCGATCTATCTAAATCCTCAAGTATACCATGAAAATACAGTCATGACTATTTACTATCTGGAATATAAGAATCCTCTTGTTTTTTATATTTAAGTCATCTTATTTTTTAAAATAGGATGGTAATAAACATGAGAAATTTTAATAAGAATTTAAGGATAATAAACTCAAGAAGTTTTACTCCATATTATCCTGGTTTTGAAGGTATATACATATACTCCAAATGAGCATTATCTTTTAGATAAAACTAAATGCTGATCATTAATCTGAAACACATCCATCTTGTAAACACTAAGTCCAAATTTCAAATACATGTTTAATAGGCTCTAGCTTATCATAAATTCTGGTTTCCCTTCCTGAATTTATATCATCAAATCCAACATTTTGGAAAAATTGGATGACTAAAACTTTCGTTAAAGAGAGGACAGACATCTTCTTTGCTAGAGACTTGCAAAATATTTTCTTGTTCAGATTTACAAACATTTAGAATAATCAATCCACTGAATTTTTTATTTCCATATAAACTTTTCCTTCTAGTCATCATTATATGCACACCTGCCTTTAGCATTTATCTACTTAGAAACTGTATCAAGTAAACTGTGGTACATAATCATCCCACAAGACAGAAGAACATGTCTTTTTAGAAAAATGAGATGGCCCAGGTTCTTGTCTCAAATTATCACACAAATTTAGCACGATGAAGTCCTTCCTGCTAAATAACATGTTCATATGCTGTACAGAGATACTGTGACCCTTTGGAGGGTCACAAACCATTGTAATATCTAAGATATTTTTTTGCCTACCCCAAAAAAAGTTTTGGCCCCATTGAGACTGCAAGTTTATACTTTCTTAAAACACAGTGCGGGCAGAATGCAGTAGCTCATGCCTGTAATCCCAACATCTTGGGAGGCCGAAGCAGGTGGATCACTTGAGGCCAGAAGTTCAAGAACAGCCTGGGCAATGCAGCAAAACCCATCTCTATAAATAAATAAATAAAATTTTTAAAAAATTAGACAGGCATGGTGACGTGCACCTGTAGTCCCAACTACCTGAGAGGCTGAGGTGGGATGATCACCTGAGCCCAGGAAGACAAGGCTGCAGTGAGCCATGATCACACCATTGCACTCCAGTCTGGGCGTAGGAGTGAGACTCTGCCTCAAAAAAAACCACAATGCAAAACTTTGGGTAAAGCAATACAACGACAGAGGGTAATAAACGAGTAATTATTTTTTTTCCACCATCACTCCATGCGCAATTCCAGTACTCATGGGTTTCTTGTTTTTTTTTAATTTTAGTCCACAGCAAAGAACAGCTGATGTGTAATAGTGAAATAGCAAAATGTTTCAAGATACAGAAAAAATAAGATCACTAAGACTCTATAATTGATCATATTTATAAAAGGATCCAGTGAATTCACATATAATAATTGTAAGACATAATTAAAAATGTTCCAGCTGTGTTCTCTTTGTCCTTTGGAAAGTCTCTTTAGAAAAATTAACCCTTACAAAGGGTTATAACTACTTGAAAAAGAGGGTTAATTAACATCACTACAATTGAGAAAATCAGGTTACAGGAGATTCCAGGCATGATGTAATATGAAATATTACACCTAATTTAACTTTTAGCTTTAACTTTAAGTCTTCAAAATATACAGGGCATATGGCCAGTTGCAGTGGCTCAAGCCTGTAATCCCAGCACTTTGGGAGGCAAGGCCGGAGGATTGCTGGGGCTCAGGAGTTTGAGACCAGCCTGGGCAATATGGCGAAACACCATCCCTACAAAATATACAAAATTTAGCCAGTCTCGTGGCATATGCTAGTAGTCCCTGCTACTAGTGTGGCGAAACACCATCCCTACAAAATATACAAAATTTAGCCAGTCTCGTGGCATATGCTAGTAGTCCCTGCTACTAGGGAGGCTGAGGCACAAAAATCGCTTGAACTTGGAAGGCAGAGGTTGCAGTGAGCCAAGATCACACCACTGCACTCCAGCCTGGGCGGCACAGTGAGACTCTGTCTTAAAAAAAAAAAAAAAGTATATGTACACACACATATACATATGTGTGTGTATATATGTATATATACACACACACATATATACATATATATACATACACATATATATCTGTATATACACATATATATATTTCTTAAAGATAAATATGGGCTGGGTATTAGAGGACATTAAGAAACTAGTGTTGGCCGGGCGCGGTGGCTCAAGCCTGTAATCCCAGCACTTTGGGAGGCCAAGACGGGTGGATCACGAGGTCAGGAGATCGAGACCATCCTGAGCTACACGGTGAAACCCCGTCTCTACTAAAAAAAAATACAAAAAACTAGCCGGGCGAGATGGCGGGTGCCTGTAGTCCCAGCTACTCGGGAGGCTGAGGCAGGAGAATGGCGTAAACCCGGGAGGCGGAGCTTGCAGTGAGCCGAGATCCTGCCACTGCACTCCAGCCTGGGCGACAGAGCTAGACTCCGTCTCCAAAAAAAAAAAAAAAGAAACTAGTGTTACTATTATTAGGTGTAATAACAGCATTGTGATTATGTAAGAAAACATCTTTTTTTACATGCTATTAAGTATTCAAGGGTTGAATGACATAACATCTAAGATAGTTTTAAATACTAAAGCAAAATAAAGGGAAGTAGAGATATCAAATAATTATGGAAAAATGAATATGGTTTGGACAGCTGGTAATAAGTTAACAGATACTGTACTTCCTACTTTGTGAAAATTTGAAATTTTCATTAAAATATTTTTATAACTAAAAAACTCATAAGAATATTTTTTAAAGATTAAGAAGCTTTGTAATGTTTGGTCACACAGCTAGTCACTGGCAAGGACAGAATGAAAACCAAAGTCTCCTGCCATTTATACTAATGCTTTCTGTACAGTATCATGCTGCTTGTACAGTACTATGGCATAATCACCTCTTTTTAAATCCTTTCTGTTTTACAGTACATGAAACCACAATCCAAAACATTCCTTACAACGTAAAATACGTAAGTCACATAACAACTCTTAGATTTGTTTGCTATTTTTACGAACATAATCCAATGAATATGCACTGCTCAAGTTTATACATGAGCAATAGTACACCTTCTTCCTTCTTACAGTTTTACCAAAATTTATTGGTAAAAAATGATTCTAAATTAAATTTTGTTCGGGAATATAGAAGTGTCCATTCCTAATTCTTCTGGGTATTTAATATGATCCTATCTTATCTGTTATAAAATTCAAAGACCAATAAGCAACAATGTCTTGCAATACTGAGAAGCTGTATTTAATACACACATCTTACTCACTGTAATAAAATTAAACATAGTTCATAAGTTGTTACACCACTTTTAAAAAAAAGTTTCATATATGAAACTATAAATTAGGGAAAAGCCCTGAAATATAGACTCTTCAATTTTTAAAATTCAATTCTTTCCAAATTATATTATTTCATAAGTAAAAGTCATTCATTTCTTCATCAAATGGTTCATCACTAAATAAATTATATCCTTCAATAGATCTAAGGAAATTGCTATTCCAAACTTAAGTATTTCTAAAGTCTGAACTTTCTTTTTCAAATAAATTCATTGTTACTTTTTGACTGCATGAAAATATCACTCATCACCAACTCCATTTACATCTATAGAAGAGATGAAATTCCTAGCTAAAGCTTCATACTTACCTACTGATACTGTAAGGGTCAAACAAAGTGCTCATATTGCACAGTTAATACTCAAATATAGATATCTGAAACTATATATAGGTATCTTAACTCATAATATAGGTATCTTAAACAAATATAGGTATCTCAAACTACTTAAATCCTAGGTACGAAGATGAAGATTGGTATTTTCAAGTCAGTCTGTTAAACTCTTAAACTCATTATTTAAGAAATTATCCTCTATTGAACTACTATCTGCTTTCCGAGGAAATTTACGGTAAATCTACTTTCACTTGGTTAAGTCTCTCTCTCTCTAATATTCGAAGGGACTCACTACATGGCAATGCCCCATGTGCCAAAAACAAACAAACAAAACAAAAAAAAGGAAAGGTCTCATTATTCCTCATTCACTCCATAAATAGCATGGTTTCCAATTCCCTCAGCAACCTACCTCAGCATGCTATCTAGTTTGACAATCTCAAAGTACATTACCTAGAAGACCCAGTAATCTATGAATGATGTAAGCAGTATAGAGTAAAATGCTGTTACCTCTATTTTTAAAACATTATTCTACTAATAACAATGTGTTCCTTATTTATGTGGCAATACATTGTTGTTCATATGGATCTAAGTTCAAGTAAAATCCTGTGACACTAGTCTCTCCAATTCGTTGCTCTCAAAGTTAATTTTAACGTATCAAAAAAAAGTCTTAGTTCTTTGGTTCAACATATAATTCTATGTTTCATCCAAATCACTGATAAAAATCTTGAAGATTACAACATAATAGACACGTGACACATTCTTCAAAAGACAAAGACTATGAGAAACCTTGTCAAAGGCTGGCAACACGTAAACAATGAAACTCCATGTTATCTCATCATCCATGTAAGTTTTTAATCCTGATATATAAATGCATACAAATAAAATAAAGAAAAATCACTTACTTGTTCCTTCTATAAGTAGTTCTTGTCCATGGCTACCCAGAAGTGTCCGAGAAAGAAAAGGTGCAAAATCCACAAAAATCTCACGAAGGAGAGGAGCTGCCTTTTCCAAAGCATGTTCAAGCCTCTCTGTAATACTAATGAAAAGACATTAAGTTACTTGAACTATTCAACAGATTGTATCAATTTTCTAGTTTTGAAAATAAAGATGTGTTTCCATAGATATATATATATAATTATATAAAAAAATTAAAAATCACCTAAAGAAACATTACTGCTATGTATAGCAGTCCTTCTGCCAAAAATATTCGTTTTTATCCTGATCTAGCTTGCCCCTACAATCTCCAACAAACATCCTGGTTAACAACCACTCCAAGCATCAGTACTTACTAGGAGTCTCACCCGGCCGGTTAAGAGCAGTTTGTTTTTAGGCCCATCATAATCTAAATAAATTCTCATCAAGTCTTCAACAAATTTTTCTATTTACCACTAAACCATTAGCACACTGAGTTCAAGAACCATGACTTCATTTTAAAATTCACAGTTACAGCATATAGTACAGACTCAACAGATGTTGAGTGCTTATAAATTATAAAAAACAGTTCTTTTTTATTGAAGTCAATAATTCCTCTCTAATGCAATGTTAATTATTTTTCTCCTGAAAATAATATACTTTAAAGGCAAATTATAACAAAACTATCATTTTGTTGATAGTTATATTAATAAACTGAGATAGTTGCAAATGTGCCATAAATATATAAAATATATTAATATTTATTTGTGATTATATATACATGTATTCATATATATATACACAGATACATTTAATGACTTTTGTTTTTAAAGTCCACAGTATTTCAGAAAATTCACAGATATCCACAGCTTCAGTTGCTAACTTACAAATTAAACGTATACATAAAGAGCCACTAGTTATCTACTATTCACACTAGGAGTACCTCCTATTCATACCACCAAGAAAGCAGTTGCTACTGAAACTATCAACACAAATATATATAAATTTTGCTGTGAATAACATCTCCTCACAGGCACTACTCTAAATACTATTTTCTTCTATACAACTCATAGAACTTGTTATCCCTGAATAGTATCGTAAATACTAGCTACACTCGAAGCACTCAAGTACCTACATTTGTAGTGTCTAATGGATTTCCCAATTGTGGTAAAGAAAATCAAGGACTCTGGCCACTAAGACTCCAGTGGTAGAAAATACACTCATAGCATTCAAAATTAAACTCTGAAACCCAATTAAACAAGGTAAGTGACAATAAAAATCTATCTACAATTCAGTATCACTGTGGCTTTGGCCGATTGGCTACCACTTATACCAGCATTTTTTTTTTTTTTTTTTTTGAGATGGAGTCTCTCTCTGTCTCCCAGGTTGGAGTGCCGTGGCATGATCTCTGCTCACTGCAACCTCTGCCTCCCGGGTTGAAGTGATTCTCCTGCCTCAGCCTCCCGAGTAGCTGGGACTACAGGTGCTCACCACCACACCTGGCTACTTTTTAAATATATTTTTAGTAGAGATGGGTTTTCACCATGTTGGCCAGGCTGGTCTTGAATTCCTGACCTCGAGTAATCCGCCTGCCTCGGCCTCTCAAAGTGCTGGAATTACAGGCGTGAGCCACTGCGCCCGGCCTACATCAGCATTTTATAGAGGAGAAACAACAAATTCCATACTTTCAATTTGCAATCATTTGAAACATAAGTCATAAGCTTATGTAAATATTTGCTATACATGCAGCAATTATTTTTTAACACAAATAGTCACTTCTCATGAAGTGACTTGTATATCATGAAATGACTTGTACATCTTATAATCTTTCAAACGAAAATGAACCTCTAAAATGTTCCCAAGCCTCTAAATGTCATATATATATGTTGAAAGAAAGAAATGAAATAAAATGAAGTAAAATAAACCTAGATAGCTTAAAAAGTCATCAAAAGGTATGAATCACAATATTCAAGTTAATAGCTTAAATACCTCATATTTGAAACCGGGTCTTGTGAAACTGAATCAACTGTTGGAACCGAGGGCAATTTTGCATTAGATGATCTACTGCCTATAAAAGAAAAATCACCATCTATAGGAATTTTCTGCTTTTAGTTATGAAGATTTAAATAAAAAGAATGTCATTATAACAGTCAATAAAAGCATTATAATGTATTTTTATGTCATTACTATTTAGGTAACATTAAAATCTAACAATTAACAACTAAATCCTTTCATATATAAACCTCAGCTACAAGCTCAATTATCATGCCAGAACAATCTTTCTAATTGTGAGCTGAAAAAGCAAGAGAAAAGTAAATCCTGACTCCCGAAATAAGGTTCACAATTCCTTCTATTCAACACCAAGTGTCAACAGAAAGTTACAAGTAAAAGTATTTTTTTAATATGGCAACAACACAGAAACACCTACATTCCAAATTTAGCTTTAAACCTCCATTACCATGAAAACTATCCTTATTCAGTTATCAAATCACTACTGAAGGACTAAACTGCAGCAACAAATGTAATCAGGGTTAGAAGCCTAGACCTCTGAGAATCTGTAATCTTGTATCACAACTATTATCAGTTATTTTCCCATTATGTGCAAATACAAAAACACTATGCTTTAAAGAGAATAAGGGCCCTCTTTCCCAAACATTGTTGAATCTTTCAGTTCAAAAGTTATTAGAAACACATCAAGGAAAGCACCTGCATCAGGCTGGAGGTCGTGTTGGCCCAGAGAAAGTTACCGGAGCCAGTGTGAGAAGGGAATTCAAGGAAAAGAGAAAACTAAGAATTGTAAAATTCATATCTATGTGAAATCATGGTTGCAATAGAGAGATGGTAATAATATGTGAATGACAGTATACATTTTTATAGACTTTTATATACAAACACACACACACACACGCAAACACACACACCGCCTCTAGCTCTGTCCACTAAGAGGACACGGAAGTAACAACATCTTAACACTTGGTGTCCAGCTCTTGGTTTCTTAATACTATACTCCACTAAAAGAAAGAAATGGCTGATTCGAGATCTGTGGAAGAAAAGCACCAAATGAGTTTGAAACATCTAGTTATGCTGTGTAGAAAGCAAGGAATGATAGGATATGTCCAAGGAATAATAGGTTATGTCACCAGGACACTGAAGCCAGCTTGAAGGGGCTCCCACTGATCAAACACCATTGTATTCCATCCTGGGTGAGAAAGTGAGACTCTGTCTCAAAAAAAAAAAAAAAAGAAGAAGAAGAATTGCCATTTTTGGCCAGGTGTAGTGGCTCATGCCAGTAATCTCAACACTTTGGGAGGCCAAGACAGGAGGACTGTTTGAGCTCAGGAGTTCAAGATTAGCCTGGGAAACATGGCGAGGCCCTGTCTCTACTAAAAATACAAAAAAGTAGCCAGGCATGGTTGTGTGTGCCTGTGGTCCCAGCTACTTGGGAAGCTGAGGTGACAGGATCACTTGAGCCTAGAGGGCAGAGGTTGAAGTGTGCCAAGACTGCACTACTGCACTCCAGCCTGGGTGACAAAGCAAGACCCTGTCTTAAAATACAATACAATACAATACAATAACAATACAACACAACACACACAACACAACACTTCCCTCTGCTTCACACCACTCCCAGAACTCCCTCAGGCTCACTTCAATTGTATCTAGGCATGCTGATTCAATGTGCTCTTTTTGGTAAGGCAAATTCTGGATACAGATAAGCATAGCCAGGACCTAATCAGAGGTTCTGTGGATTTAAACTGATGAAAAAACAGCAAGGATCTGAGGCAATTTTGAGCTTTCCTGAAACATGCTTGTTTTTTAGGCAGTACTTGATCAACAACCCTCAGTTCTGATTACCAGGTCTCAGTCAAATCTAAGGATCCAAAAATCTAGACAATTTTACCCCCCAACAAGCTTGGTTCCTTTTGGAAAGCAGGCAATGCAGCAATCTTCCACAATTATCCTCTGGATGATTACTGAGCCCACCTCTTAGAGTGAGCACATTCCTAGTACAAAATGAACTTAACTATAGTTAATCTTTCTTTTCCACAACATACTTCCTTTCCCATTCCCTTGATAATCAAAGTTGACTTTCCTTTATACTGGAAGCTTTGTATTGCTTACAGTCCTACCTTCCTCACCATCCTGTTCAGCTGAGATCTAACTGTACCTAAAAACTCTAACCAAGTGACTGGTGGTCAGGACGCATAGGATTCATTTAAAAATGAAGCTAAAGCACACACTTCATCATGCTGACAATTATTTTTTATTTTTCTTTTTTTGACACAGGGTCTTGCTCTCTCACCCAGGCTGGAGTGCATTGGTGTGATCAGAGCTCAATGCAGCCTTCAACTCCTGGACTCAAGCCCTCTTCCTGCCTCAGCTTCCCAAGTAGCTGGAAACATAGGTGCATATCACCACACCCGTCTATTTTCTATTTTTTTTTTTTTTGGTAGAGACAGAGTCTCATTATGTTGCCCAGGCTGGTCTCGAACTCTTGGTCTCAAGCAATCCTTCGGCCTTGGCCTCCCAAAGTGCCAGGGTTATAGGCATGAGCCACCATGACCAGCCCATTGTGACAATTTTTAAAAGTATATATATCAACTCACATTTCATCATAAAAATATTGCTATTTTTGTATTTTTCACAATAAAATTTCAAATTAGAGGGGAAGACCAGCGAAGTTGAAAAACGTTTTTTCACTCTTTGGTATCCGGCACTTCTAAGAGTCAGGTCCAATCCTAAAATCATATACAACACTCAGTGAAGTACTTCACAGACCCATTGGCTTTATTACACTCGGTACATGACACCTGCAATTTTCTAAGTTCTTGACAACAATATGATCAATGAATCACAGTGGGTCATTGACTGTTACCAGTGATTAATAAAATATTTCTGTTTTTTTTACTGGTGATAGTTTTTGAAAATCTTTTTTTTTTGAGATGGAGTCTCGCTGTCTCCCAGGCTGGAGTGCAATGGCGTGATCTCGACTCACTGCAACCTCCGCCTCCAGGGTTCCCGCCATTCTCCTGCCTCAGCCTCCCAAGTAGCTGGGACTACAGGCGCCCACGACCACACCCGGCTAATTTTTTGTATTTTTAGTAGAGACAGGGTTTCACCGTGTCAGCCAGGATGATCTCGATCTCCTGACCTCGTGATCCACCTGCCTCAGCCTCCCAAAGTGCTGGGATTACAGGCGTGGGCCACTGCACCTGGCCTGAAGACCATTTCTTATTGCAATGTATCAGACATTTTCTCTATTAGCATTATTGATGGATTTTCTTGAGCTTTTCTGACGCTAATACAAAGGAACACATAAGGTCCCATTTACTTAAAAGCAGAAATGGAAAAAATAAATCCTTCCCCAAAAAATGTATGTATGATGCTTTAGGGGGAAAAAAAGGGGAGGCAGGGAAAGTATGTATGAGGCTTTAGGCAAAATTAGCCTTTATTGTGTTAATTGGTTTATTGTGGTTTTTTTTTGTTTTGTTTTTTGTTTTAAGAGATGAGGTCTTGCTCTGTTGCCCAGGCTGGAGTGTACTGGTGTGATCACAGCTCACCACAGTCCTGAATTCCTGGACTCAAGTGATCCTCCTGCCTCAGCCTTCTGAGTAGGTGAGATTATATGCATGTACCACCGCGTTCAGCCAATTTTTTAATTTCTTGAAGTGAAAAGTTACCCAAGCTAGCCTTGAACTCCTGGCTTCAGGTGATCCTTCCACCCTAGCCTCTCAAAGTGCTGAGACTACAGGTGTAAACCATCACACCCTGCCCACTGTTGTAAATGATACAAATTTTAATGAGAAATGTGTATTAGAAATGTGAAAAAGAAAAGCAACATTGTTGCTTCTAAATAAAGCAGTAACAAAAATTATTTCCTCACACTACCCTAGAAGTAATGCCAATTTTCAATTCTAAAAGAGAATACAGCAGAAAGAGATGTTTTACAAAATGTCTTAAGTCATAAGAAGACACTTTACCAACAAGGATAATAAATTAACCAGCAACAGTTATAAGAAAAAAATCACATGAAAGAATAAACTAAATACATCAGTAATTTCACACTAGGTTGTTCTCCATTTCTGCTGGGAAAAAAATGTAATATCCAAACACATTCTGTATTTTTTCAACTCAGATAAAAATATAAACTTTCAATCAATTTGTTTTAAATTAAATTATCATTAAATATTTCCAGCAAATGATCACAAATATATAAATGCAGAAGCTACCTCCAACATGTGGAATGATACTCACTTATCTTTTCCTTATCCTAGCACTGATAAACTGGCTCCTTCAAACTGACAGTTTTCCAGACATTCAAAAGGACAAAAAGGAAAATGCAAATATATCATCTGTCTAGCATCTATCTGGGGAGTAGGCAATTGTTTATTTAAGGTCCCTGCGGGTCTAAATAACTAATGTCCCTTGCAATAAAGAATCATTAAAACAAATGCCAATTTTTTAACCCCTAAACACATTAACACTGCATTTCTCTCTCTTTTTTCTGAACCAGTAAATTCAGCCAGGGATCGTCTATATGCCCAATAAAAACTAATTAAATAAATCCTATTGAATGAATAAAAATAAACCTATTGGTCCAAATCTTACACAAAGCAATATGGTTATGACTCAAATATTTCCCTAATATTAAAAAAGTACTAATTAATAATATATATGGCTCTGATAAACAGATACTGTCTAATATTCTAGTAAGTGGTAGAATTACTAAATTTTGCAAAGTAGCAAACACCAGGCATATAAATTAGTGAACAGTATACTTAGTTCCTTTATTGAGCTAGTTTCAATTTTGATTTATTCATGTATGCTTTGCAGTACAGAGAAACAGCATATTGGAAAAAGAGTAATAATATTTTAACATACAAGAAGGGATACTGGGTGAAGGTGGAAGGATCACTTGAAGCCAGGATTTCAAGGCTTGTCTGGGCAATAGAGCAAGACCCTGTCTCTACAAAAATTTTAAAATTAGCCAGGAATGGAGACACACACCTGTAATTCTGGCTACCTGGGAAGCTGAAGCAGAAGGATCACTCAAGCCCAGGAGTTCAAGGCTTAGTGATCTATGACTGTGCCACTGAACTCCAGCCTAGGAAACAGAGAAAGACCCTGTCTCAATTTAAAAAAAAAAAAAAAAAAAGAAAAGAAAAAAGAAAGGATACTGTATTCTAGGTAATCAAATCTTTGCTGATGACTATAAAATTTCCAGATTTTGATATATTTACTAAAATCACTTTTGCTTTTATTTTCTTTGAAAACATGCAATAAAGGATATGTCTTATCCTCTGATGAATATCTTTTAATACTTATTAATTAGAAGATACAATTGTTGCTTTTAGACTAGTTCTTTTGGTTGATAAAATGCTGCATAAGCCAAGGTATGCTATTCAAATTAAAATTTGAAATTTGTACACCAAAAAAGTTTTGTATGTTAATTATAGTCTTAATAATGTATATTATTTCAAAATGCAAACAAATTATCAATTTCTATGGGTTATAAAATTATTTCAGTGATAATATTTTCATAGAAAAAGCTTTGACCTCATATAAACCTGGCAAGTTTTAACTCTGTTTCTGTGATAAGTATCTATCTTAGTTTCTCTTTAATTGTACCACATGTAAAATGTGTCTCATTTTAATATCAAAATTTCCAAATATCCACAAATGGGAATTTCCTTGAAGGTATCATGTGAATATATAACAGAAAATATGAGTGTCATAGCAGAAACCTCGTATTTTCTATCAAGTAAATTTTTTGCCCAACTGTAGGATAATGTAAGTGTTCTGAGCACATTTAAGATAGGGTAGATTAAGCTATGCTGTTTGGTAGGTTAGATGCATTAAATGCATTTTCAATTTTCGATATTTTCAACTAACAATGGTTTATCATGAGGTAACCCTATCATAAGTCAAGGAGCATCTATATTCTAGGTCACAAATGCATTTAACACAAAGCCTATTTTATAATAATGTATTAGATATATCACATACTTTACTAAATACTGTATTGAAAGTGAAAAATAGAATGGTCATACAGATAACTTGATGTACAATTTTTACTGAATGTGTATTGCTTTCACACCATTATAAAGTCAAAAAATTGTTAAGTTGGAACCGTCTATATATTTATCTACTTCTTTTAATGGCAAATAACTTAAATCAAGAGACCCACCAAAAAGAAAACAAAAATGTATCAGTTAAAAAAAATATTGACAAAGGAGAGAGAACTATTTGAGGGGTTGGGGTGGATTCCATGTGGAAATGAGTACTTAACAAGTGCAAGGGCAAGTACAGCAGGCAAAAGTAGGTAAAGTGGGGCGGTAGAAGAGTAACAAGCAGGACAACCAAAAACACTAGATTAGGTTAGATTTTTCTTATCAAGGCAGTAATGTTCATGGCATCAATTAACGGAATAAAACAGAAGCAATACACTGAAATGGAGAACCCATATGACAGTAACAAGAGCACAGTGAAAGAGGAAAAAGAAGAGTCAGATGTGGAAACCAAAATAAATGGTAAACAGAAAGACCATCATCACAGGAAGACTTGAAATAACTGAAAAAGGAATAACTATTTTTTTTTAAATGGGGGTGGGGTTAGGAGGGGAGAAAAGTTTAAAATTCTAGTTCAAGATAGAAAAAAAAATTGGTAACCATTTTAGAAACTCCATCAAAAATCATACAAAATTTAAGCAACAGAAAAATAAGATACATTATGAGCTGGATCAATGGTACAGGGTTTTGTAGATTTTGCCAATAAATACAACAGTCTTCAAGATAGCAAACTGTTTTGTAATTCTGCATACAGTTTTTCAAAGTGAGTATTTTAAATTACAATAAATTTACTGGAAAAAATACAATGGCTTCAGAGAGAAATGTATAATACTGTTACATGTAAAATATTACCCATATGTCTCTGCTGTTTCTTATCTCTTCTGAAAACTCCATGACTTAAATTTTAAAGAATAGACTTAAAAGCAATCAAAGGGTCCTATTTACTCTGTTCCCTAAACTGAAACTAGAGGGCAGTATGAGAAAATATTTTACTCAGTGTACTTTGAATTTCTGAAATCACATTTGATTTGGGATGTTACTGAAAATTTTACTATAACTGAATTTAAAAGATGGCATGTAAATCATTTCATAGATATTAATAACTATTGCATTTTTCACAAAAGGGACTACTCTAGAAAAACCATAGTTGATTCTTTTTTTTAAAGGACTTTGGATGGGGTGGAGAAGTGGAAATGTGCATACCCAGCTGCAAATGAATTACCAAATTATTTCTTCTCCAAAGGAAAAAAAAAAAAGAGGCATCAGAGTATAATTGAACAATAAAGATAAAAAACTTGCTAGAGTTTCATGCCCATTTTCCTTTGTAATTCTCACTGGGCCAGGGGAAACCAGCAAGGGAGAGAATGAGAGGGTATTTGAGAATTCTCTGTACTTCAAACTCAATTTTCCTGTAAACTTAAAACTGATCTAAAAAAGTCGATTAATTTTTGAAAAAAAATTATAAAATAAAAAGCAAGGCAGACAAAACTTTGATACAATTGCAGCTTTTGGTTTCAAAGTAGAAAAAAATT
>NW_012112142.1:2168390-2183492 GCF_000951035.1 Colobus angolensis palliatus | reverse complement strand
AGAATAAAAATAATACGACTATTAATTAACTTTTAGAAATACCACCTAAAGTAAATTTCAAAAATCAAAACTGTCAGTAGCCCAACTTCCTGGAGTATTTTAGTGAATCTAGATAAATAAAAAACAAGAAAAAAATAAGTAAAACATTTTGTTAAAAAAAAAAAAAAAAAAAAAAAACAAAGTAGAAAAAAATTTCTAATTACTATTTTTCCTAAGAATAAAAATAATACGACTATTAATTAACTTTTAGAAATACCACCTAAAGTAAATTTCAAAAATCAAAACTGTCAGTAGCCCAACTTCCTGGAGAGCCAAATGACTTCATAATACACTTTCTTGCTTTTACCATGTAAAGAAGGTAGATAAGTCACTTGGTTGTAATTACATGGTACGTAAAGAATTGCATATAACTTTCTTTTACTTAACCTATTGAACATTTTCTCTTATCACTAAGTACTATAAAATTTGTAAAAAATTAAACAGGTTTAAAACTTTTGATAAATATATTTTTGTCAACACAAGTACAATAACAAATAAAAAAAAGAAAGAAGACAAAAGAAATAAACACAGTATTTGTTTCTAGGATACATGATTACATAGTACACATCAAGGAAAAAAGTTCCCAGCTACTGGACAGTAGCAATATCAAGTTTGGAAAAAAACTCTCCAAGATACGCTATTTTGCCAAATAAAGGTAGAACAGCGGAAGAGAAGGCAAACCCTGGCCTGAGATATCCCAAAAGAAGTAACAGCATTATTTCTGTTCTCAATATAATCCACCAGGCCATTCCTTCAAAATTTCTTTATTTTTCATCAATCTCAACCTAGAATCATAAGATGAATGTTTTGGTGGGTACAATATCTTGTTATTAACCTTAAGAAACATCAAAATATCCAGAAGAAAACCACTGACACAGTAACATCCCCTTTGTCATACTTGGTCATTTTAATACTGCACATTCTTCAAGTTTACCCCGTATCACCACAAAGCTTCCCATCATCGTATAGAATCTTGCATCCATATATATGCTTTTAAACATGGAAATAATTCTTTATCCATATATATGCTTTTATACATGGAAAGAATGTACAAGGAAAGATGGACAAAAATAAAATTGCTATAGGAGGAACTGAACCAGTATGACCATTGTTAGAATGATGCTACACTTCAGAGCTGCATTCCTTTCCAAGCCTCTAATTCAAAAAAAATGCCAAAAATAAAAGTATTGGATACTATATAAATATTTGACAACCAGTAACCATATTAAAAGATTACATGTCAACAAGACTTTCTAATTTAGGCCACTATCAATATACATCTTCTTAAGTGCAGGGAAAGAAAACAAAGGAAAAAAATATTTTTATGAATCTATCATTCATCCATGCACTCATCTACCCAACTAGCAGCATCTCATCTACCACACAATATTAGGTTTGAGTGGAGAAAATACTAAAATCCTCGACTTAAGTTCTTTTAATTTTACTCAAATTTATTCAGAAAAGTAGTAAACAATCAACAGAATAAAAGCACAATCGTTTCTAATGTGCCCCCAAATTTTAAGTTAATCAAAAATCCTAAGCTTTGCTAAAATGAGATCTAACTAATAACTAGCTCACCTGGTGATTCTCCTCCCACATCTGAGGCTTGGGCTGAATCCACTGAGGAAACCACACTGACAGCATTGGTAGGTATGCTTGTAGTAAAGGTGGAAGGTGAGACAGCTGATTTTTTTGCTGCAACAATGACACTTCTGTAATAAAGAAAGTAAACAGATTGAAAGATAAAAATTGATCTCTTGAATTAGTTACATGAATTTCAAAACAGAAACTAGATAGCTAACTTATTTTTCTAATTTTCTTTCTTATTTCAATTTGATGTACAATTTAGACTTTTCACCCAACATGAAATGTCTTCAATACTGTCCATTTTTATCTGCATTTCACTATGAAAAGATAACAATCCATTTTAACATTTAAACTTATATTTACCACACAGTATTTTTAAAATTTAGATATCTTTAATTATCTAACAAATAAAATATAACCAAAAGTATTAAGGCAGAAAATTCAACGTTTCCACAAGAATTGTAAAGCACTGCTAATCTGAAATAATAAAACCTTAGAAATCTTATAAGCTTAAAAAAAAAGTAGATATAAGCAATTTGCTAACATGTATACAACCCAGTTTTTCATTTTTAAACCCCAAAGACTATATCTTTTGATAATATATAAAAAAGTAATACATAGGAATAAAAACCATATGCAAAAATATCAAATAATCAAAGTTCTTTATCTTGTACATTATTCAAAGGCAGGTATTTATGATGTACCAATTTCAATTAAAATGTAATACTTTATACCAAACAGTAACTAAAAGACCTTGTTAGTCATAACTTAAAAGGCATTTTTAATTGAAGTTGGCTCTATAAACATGCAAAAACTCAGTTAATGAGGTAAAGAGGACAGCTGATATATAATGCACTCCCACAGCAGTGCTTACTTTTAATTACCTGGTGTTAACCATAAGCCTAAAGTCTTCAACATTCAATTTATTTAATCACATCTTTTGTTGACAGTACTATAACTGCAAGCTTCAAGTATTCCCTTAATAGCTTTAAAGTACTCAGCGTCTAAACAAAGTAACTTAGATACTTGATCCCAACACAAGCATACAAAAGTGAAAATTATGTAATTCCAATATTTTAATAATACATTTTTGTAGTTATTTTTAAAAACACACACACAAAGCAAAATAGGTTTTGTTTTACTTCAGTGCCTATCATGTGAGGGCAAACACTGTTGCCAATTAAATCAAGTTCTCTTGTGCTAGGCATGGCTTATTCAATGTACTTGAGGGTAGCTGGTGTCACATCATTATAAGGGTGACTGCCAATGTTAACTATACACTGAAAAATAGAAGCAACAGCCACCTGAGCCCCCAATCCAAAATGGTGTGCTTAAATCATGGCATCTTATATCAGATGAAGATTATTGACTTAAGGGGGAGTAGATATGACGTGTGTGTGTGTGTGTGTGTGTGTGTGCATGCGCGCATGAAGGTGTGTGTGTATGTGTGTGTTAGTGGTACCTTCAAAAACAATACGAAATGTAATTTGTAGTATTTCCTACCGGAAGGAGAAATTTAAAACCTACTGCTTAAGAAAATCACCGACTTCCAGCAATGTTTGTGCAGAGGAGGAAGGAGAACTATGAAGAATTTACTTTCACATTTGTTCACAAAAGAAAGAACCAGCAAGATCTAGTTTACTCATACGATATGTAGGAACTGAATGGAGCAACAGAAAAGAACACTTAGAAAAGTGCAATTGCTTTTTCTATAATCAAAATGTAAGATATATACCTATTTATGCTATGACTCAACACTTTCACTTCTAGGAATTTCCTCAAGAAAGCTTATGTCCACAAAATATGTATACAATAATGTTCATATAGGCTTTATTTACAATAGGCAAAAGCTGGAAATAGCCCAAATGTCCTTTATGCAGATATAGAAAATTTTAAATGGTGCTATGCTTCTGGAATGGAATATTATTCAGCAATAAAAGGTAACAAACTACTGATGAATGAAATGAAAAAGTAACAAACAACATGGATGAATCTCAAAAGCATTATGTAGAATGAAGCCTTATACTAAGGAGTATATACTTTATGGGTTGGTTTTTTTTTTAACATGCATGTCTAGAACAGGCAAAACTAATGTATGGTATACAAAATCAGAATTAATAATTGCCTCTGGGGGATAGGAACCAGAATTGGCTGGGACAGAGAACTTTCAAGACCAGTGATATCATGATGGGGACCCGGGGTTACACAAATGTATAAATTTGTCAAAACACATCAAACGGTACACTTAAGACTTGTGTCTTTCACTGTATGTAAATTTCAGATTAAAAAAAAACAGTATTGATCTCCAGTTAGAAAGCTGCATGCTAGCTGAAATATTTAATCACATCTTTTGTTGACAGTACTATAACTGCAAGCTTCAAGTATTCCCTTAATAGCTTTAAAGTACTCAGTGTCTAAGCAAAGTAACTTAGATACTTGATCCCAACACAAGCATACAAAAGTGAAAATTATGTAATTCCAATATTTTAATAACACATTTTGTAGTTATTTTTTAAAACACACACACAAAGCAAAATAGGTTTCATTTTAAGAGTGAAGTGAACTGATATCTACAATTTTGAAGTACATTACAAAAATAAGATTGATTGACGGATACATGGTGAAGCAAACAGAGTTAAAAGCTAATTGTTGAATCTCGGTGATGGGTCTACAGGTGTTCACTGTACAACTCTTTCAACTTTTCTGTTTGCCTGAATATTTTCATAATAAAACACTGGAAAACTGGTAACAGAACAGAATTTACTACAGCTGTTCCAAACATGCACAATCCCTATTTATTCAAGACGACATAGCTAATTAAACTCAACAAACAAACTCAACTTCATTTCTAATCCTTCATCCTCTTGCTATTAATGTCTCAGTCATAAATAAGGTCTTATTCTTTTATTCAGTTCAGGAAATATTTATTGTCCAAGATCTTTCACCTATTGTCAGGAATGACAGATCAGAAGTATGGCTTTCTACATGAATCTATATTTTACATGTTCCTCACACACTTCTTCAACACACTCTTACGGTTGCTAAGTGTGTTGTGTCATTTCACAACTCCAACCCTTTGTATATACGCCTCCTCTGCCAAGATGCCTTCTTCTTAATCCTGCTTGCTTGTTAGGTAATATAAAATTATAAATTCTAATAGCAGCTAAGATAAATGAAGCACTGACAATATGCCAAGAATTATTATTCAATTTTCAAAACAATCCTAAGGTACGTATTAATTCAATTTTTAGAAATCTAAACCTCAGAAAGGTAAAGTAATAACCAAAGTAAACAGTAGAACTACCATGCAAATCTAGGTTTATCTAACACCAGAGCCTCGAATTTGAACCGTTTCCCCATGTTGACCTTTCTTAAAACTTTTGAGATATAATTCACATACCATTTAATTCACTAAAAATATACAATTAAGAGATTTTTAGTATGCTCACAAAGTTGTACAATTATCACTACAATCATATTAACATTTAAACATAATTTTAGAATCATCTATAAGCAACAGTAATAAAGATCTCTAGCATATAAAATTATTTATATACTACCATAAAATCACAAAAATATATCTGCTCATAAATTTTTAAAAGCTGCATTCTTTCACGTAGCTACATAATTAGTTCATAATAGAGAAATAAAATTCATCAATTTCCAAATTCACTGATTGATTCAAATCAATGCTAAGGAATTAACACAATACTGCTTCAGCTTAAGGCTACACAGAAACAAAGAAAAATCAAAGTTACAATAATCCCATTAAAAGGACATGAAGCAGTAGGTAGATTTTGAAATATTTTCATTGTCTTTACCAATCATTGTCATTATTATTATAAAGTTTCAGTGTAAAAGACTAAAATCTTCAACAGAGGAGATCTTTATCGTGTTTATCTTGTTAAATATAAGTATAAATCTAAATTAGTAAAGCATGTTCTACAGTTTACAAAAATAATCTAGAATTTTAAACTTACCAATAGTTAAGATTTATCATGCAAAAACTAAGCATTTAATATTATCTTTTTATACGATGCATTGGAAAACACAGAGAAAATGCAACATGCATTTGACAAAACTGAGACTTTACATGACAGGCAATGTGCTAGGGATATTTCTGGCACATTTCTCAGGCTACAGCTCAAGTTTCTATTTAAGAAACAAATTGAAATCTTTTTTAATGCTTAAGAACAATTATTGGAATTTTTTATATCTACATCAATTTTAGCAGAAAGTGCTTCAAACTTTTTAGCATAAGGAATTTGAAAGACAGACAACCAATTATGCAAGCTCGTTTCCCAAATTGTCAATTATAAACCAAATACTAAAGAGATAAAAATTGTTATCCTTTTTTTCTTTATGAACTCACTATGAATACTTAATATTCGTGGGGCACCGTGCTTAAGAACATACACAAATTACCACATTTATATTTATGACAACCTTTGAGGTTAGTAGTACATATTACGCTAATTTTACAAATGAGAAAGAAGTAATTTTCCTAAAGTCCCACACAGAACAAATGAAAATACTGTTGCTGGATTTCTTCTTTCCCCTGAACAAGGGATACTCATTTCAAAGTTTCTTTTAATTTACTGGCAATAGGCAAATAGTAACAATGCCTTCCAGATCAATAAAGTTGAGAAGTTCCATTTCAGTATTATATCAGTTTCAAATACCACAAACCCTCACACAAATGCTATTTTATTTACCATACAAATAGTTCACTAAAGGAAAAAAGAGCATTTCAGCCTACCACTTTAGTCCCTAAGGATCCAGTTGAAAAGCCAGACCAGTCCTTGAACTTTATCAAGATAAATTCCTGGCATTCACTAATCATCAGAGAGGATCTTCAAATTAGATAAGAGCAAGAATTTTGGCATGGGAATGAACACAAACACCTTTGCGTTCACAAAGGCCCATAACCTGGCAGCCTTTCAGCAAGGTTTTATTCATGTAGCTGTTACTCTAAACTTTCCAGCTATTCCTTGGAAGTTGATAATACTTAAGATATGAGGAGAGTTGTGATTTCTGACATAGCATTCCTGAGATAAATACATGATCAGAGGGATGCTTTGAAATTCCCAAAGATATTCCACTAGCCCATGGCAGCATGAAAGTTTTTAAAAAGGTGCCTCTAACCAAGAAAAAAAGGGAGGGTAAAAAACAGAGCAGTTTCCTTGCCATCAGAGACTGTTAAATGAATACCAGACATGTCAAATTCTACAGGACATCCTGGAAATTGCTACCATCAAAATTATTTGTTGTTTTCTACTTCAATAAACCCCTTAAAATGTATTATGCCTAAGCATGATTTCCTAAATATGTTCATGATCTACTGAAGACATCAGTAAGGCACAAATTTAATTTCTACAATATTTAAAAAAGAAATAAATGCTAAAATATATAAAATTTGGATCATTAGTAAACAATGTAACTATATTAATAACACATATTAAATTTAAAAGTATAGCCTCACATATTTTTGAGTACTCAATATAACACGAACAAATCTAAATAAATTATAAAAATTGAGAATGGACAGGGCACAGCGGCTCACGCCTAGAATCCCAATGTTTTGGGAGGGCAATGCAGCCAGATCGCTTGAAGCCAGGAGTTCAGGACCAGCCTGGGCAACACAGCAACACCTCATCTCTAAAAAAAAAAATTTTAAATAGCTGGACATGTTGGTCGCAGCTACTCAGGGGACTGAGGAAGAACGATCCCTTGATCCCACGAGTTTGAGGCTACAGTGAGCTATGACTGCCACTGCACTCCAGCCTGGGGGGGCAGAGCAAGACACTGTCTCAAAAATAAAATAAATAAATAAAAATGGAGGACAGGCACAGTGACTCATGCCTGTAATCCCAACACTTTGGATCACTTGAGGCCAGGAGTTTGAGACCAGTCTGGCCAACATGGCAAAACCCCATCTCTACTAAAAATACAAAAACTAGCTGGGCATGGTGGCACACACTGGTAATCACAGCTACTCTGGAGGCTGAGGCACGAGAATTGCTTAAACCTAGGAGGCGAGGTTGCAGTGAGCCAAGATCACACCACTGCACTTCAACCTGGGTGACAAAGTGAGACCACCTCAAAAAAAAGAATAGCAAATTCCAAATTATACCAGACACAGCTTTTTCCATTTAAAAACACATGTCTTCAGTATCTTTCTATACAGTGCTCTTTTACTCTTTAATGACTGCATAATATTTACTATGTTTTTCAAAAATAATACATGTAACCAATCATTTATAGATTGGCAGCTATAAAAACCAACTTTCCACTATTATAAAACAATTTTGCTATAAAATGAAGCAAGGTAAATCATTGAAAAGAGACAGGTCTTTTAGTGTCACCATTTAATAGTAATAAGGCCATAAGCTATTACTTAACTTCTCTGTGACTGAGTTTCTACATCTTTAAAGTAGGAATAAAGATAGTTATCTATCTATTCTAAATGCATTTAGGGTAGAACTTCACAGACTAAAATAGGCAATTCCACCTGCAGAAAACATTTTATACTTGGTTATTACTTCTGTATGAACTTCCAGAGTGGAAGTTTATATATTTTAATTTTTAATTAACATGCCAATTTACCTCCAATAAACTGTAGCAATATGCACTCTCAACAGTAAAAAAAAAAAAGTTTCCTCATATCCTCATAAATAACAGCTGTAATTTTTTTTTTAAATCTCTGCTAATTTAATTGAAGGAAATTATATCACTCATTTCTTTTTAATCTAATGAGTACATAGTAGGTATATATATTTATGGGGTACATTTAATATTTTGATACAGGCATGCAATCATAATCATATCAGAGTAAATGGGGTATCTATCACCTCAAGCAGTTATTTCTTTGTGCTACAAACATTCCAATTATACTCTTTTAGCTATTTTTTAACTGAATAGTAAATTATTGTTGACTGTAATCACTCTGTTGTACTAAAAAAATAGATATTATTGATTCTATCTAACTGTATTTTTGCACCCATTAACCATGTCAACTTCCCTCCTAGTCTACAGTACCCTTTCTAGCCTTTGGTAACTCTCATTCTACCCTCTATTTCCAAGAGTTCAACTGTTTTAATTTTCAGCTCCCAAAAATGAATGAGAATATGTGAAGTTTGTCTTTCTGTGCCTAGCTTATTTCACTTAATATAATGATGTTCTCTACTTCCATTCATGTTGCAAATGACAAGACCTCATTATTTTTTATGACTGAATAGTATTCCATTCTGTATATATACACCACATTTTCTTTATCCATTCATCTGTTCGTAGACACTTCGTTGCTTCCAAATCATGGCTATTTTGAATGGTGCTGCAATAAACACGGGAGTGCAGATATCTCTTCAATAAACGGAGTTCCTTGCTTTGGGGTATATACCTAACAGTGAAACTGCTGAAACACATACTAGTTCTATTTTTAGTTGTCTCGGGAACCTCCAAACTGTTTCCCATAGTGGTCATAGTAATTCACACTCTCACCAACAGTATATGAAGGTTCCCTTATCTCCACATCCTTGCCAACATTTGTTACTGCTTATCTTTTGGATATAAGCGATTTTAACTGGAGTGAGATGATATCTCATTGCTTTGATTTGCATTTCTCTGATCAATGATGTTGAAGCACCTTGTCATAAAATCGTTTGACATTTGTATGTCTTTGAGAAATGTCTATTGAGATCTTTAGCCTAATAGTTATCATTTTAAAGTTATCATTTATCATTTTAATTAAATTTTTAAAGTTATTTAAAATTTATTAATAAATTTTAAAGTTATCATTTAAACATTAAATGATAAATCATTTAATTTAAAATTTAGTAATATTTTTAAATTATTATTAATACATTTCTTCCTATAGAGTTAGTTGAGTCCCTTACATATTCTGGTTATTAAAACCCTTGTCAGTTAACCAGAATATATAAGGTTATTATATAATCCACAGTCTGTGGGTTGTCTCTTCAATTTGTTGATTGTTTTCTCTGCTATGCATAAGTTCTGTAGCTTGATGTGATCTCATCTGTCCATGTTTGCTTTCACTGCCTGTGCTTTTGGGGTATTACTCAAGAAATCTCCCCAGATTAATGTCCTGGAGAGTTTTTCCAATGATTTCTTTCAGTAGCTTCATAGTTTCAGGTCATAGATTTAAGTCTTTAATCCATTTTGAACTGATTTTTGTATATAGCAAGAGATAAAGGTATTCATTCTTCTGCATATAGACATACAGTTTACTCAGTACCACTGAGAAGACTGTCGTTTCCCCATTGCATGTTCTTGGCACCTTTGTCAAAAATTAGTTCACTTGTAGAAGAGATGTGTGGATTTATTTGAGTTCTCCATTCTGTTTCATTGGTCTATGTATCTGTTTTTATGACAGTATCATGCTGTTTTGGTTATCACAGCTCTGTAGCATAATTTGAAGTTTTGTTCTCTTTGCTCAAGATGGCTTTGGCTATTCTGAGTCTCTGTGGTTCCATATCGTTTCTAGTAATATTTTTTTTATTTCTGTGAAGAATGTCATTGGTATTTTGATATAGATTGCATTGAATCTGTAGATTGCTTTGGGTAGCATGAACATTTTAACACTATTAATTATTCCAATCCATGAACATGAAATATCTTTCATTTTGGGGGTCCTTTTTAGTTTCTTGCATCAATGTTTTATAGCTGTCATTGAGGGATTTTTCACTTCTTTGGCTGTTTATTCCTAGGTATTTTACTTATAGCTATTGTAAATTGGATTGCTTTCTTGATCTCTTTTTCAGATTGCTCACTGTTAGCATATAGAAATGATACTGATTTTTGTATGCTAATTTTTGTCATGCAACTGTACTGAATTTATCAGTTATAATACTTTTTTACGGACTCTTTAGGTTTTTCTAAATATAAGATCATATCATCTGCAAACAACTGACTTCTTCATTTCCAATTTAAATGCCCTTTCTTTCTCTTGTCTGATTGCTTTACCTAGGACCTCCAGTACTATGTTGAATAAGAGTAATGAAAGTGGGCATCCTTGTTTCATTCCACATCTTAGAGAAAAGGCTTTCAGTTTTTCTCTGTTCCAAATGATACTAGCTGTGGATCTGTTGTTTATGGCTTTTTATTGTGTTGAGGTATGTTCCCTCTATATGCAGTTTTTCGAGGGTTTTTATCATGAAGAAATAGTGAATTTTATCAAATGTTTTTCAGCAGCAATTGAAATGATCATATGGCTTTTGTCTTCCATCTTATTGATATGATGTATCACACTGATCAATTTGTGTATGTTCAGACATTCTTGCATCCCCAGAATAAATTCCACTCATTATGCATCAATTTTAAAAAAGTTTTTTTGAGACAGGGTCTTACTCTGTCACCCAGGCTGGAGTGCAGTGGCATGAACACAGCTCACTGTAGTGTCAAACTCATTGGGCTCCAGTGATCCTCCCACCTCAGCCTCCTGAGTAGCTGAGACTACAGGCACGCATCACCATGCCCAGCTAATCTTTTTATTTTAAAATCTCACCATGTTGCCCGGGCTAGTCTCAAATTCCTGGACTCAAGCAATCTTCCCACCTCAGCCCCACAAAATGCTGGAATTACAGGTGTGAGCCACTGCATCCAGACAAAAAGAAAAAAAGAAATTCCTAAAATGAAAAATCTCAGAGGTTATGAAAATAAGTTAAAATATATCAAAAATTATACACACAAACACTTAGAAATAGTACATGGTACCATCTGCAGTTAAAAGAAATGTAAACAATGTAAATGTCAATTATTAAAGCATAACTGTATAAAATTAACATTAATCCATACTATACTACTATAATAACTTCATAGCTACTTCCTGCCACAATTGCATTGAACTCCACTATTGTGAGCATCACTTAAAATGCTGTGTGATGCTAGTCATCTCAGAGAACACAGTTAATCTCTTTTCTTTTGGGGGGACGGGGTGAGGAGTTTTGTTCTTGTTAGCCAGGCTGGAGTGCAATGGCGCGATTTTGGCTCACTGCAACCTGTGCCTCCCAGGTTCAAGCGATTCTCCTGCCTCAGCCTCCCAAATACCTGGGATTACAGGCACCCACCACCATACCTGGATAATCTTTTTGTATTTTTAGTAGAGACGGGGTTTCACCATGTTGGCTGGGCTAGTCTCGAACTGCTGACCCTCAAATGATCCACACGCCTCAGCCTCCCAAAGTACTGGGAAGTTCACCTCTGCAGTAAACTGTGTATCACAGCAAAAGTGATCTCTCCCACTTCTCACATATTTTTCATCATGTTTAGTGCAATACTATAAACTTTTAATAACATAATGGGACCCATACAAAGTGCCACTAGCAATACTGGACATGCTCCCAAGGAGCAGGGAAAAGTCATGACATTATAAGAAAAAGTTGAATTGCTTGATATGTACTGTAGATTGAGGTCTGCAGCTGTGGTTGCCTGCCATTTCCAAAGAAATTAATCCAGCATAAGGACCACTGTAACAAAAGAAAATGAAGTTGGCAAAGTTGTTACTGCAGTGACACCAGGAGGCAGGGGAAAAAAAATGCATTTTTTGTGAAATATCTTTATCTTGCACTGAAAATGCAGCTTTTATGTGGATGCAGGATTGCTATAAGAAAGGCATACCTATAGACTCTAACATGATTTGAGAAAAACTGAAGTCATTATATGTCAACTTAAAGAAGAATCTAAAGCTAAATTTAATGCCAGCGAGGATGATCAAGATAACAGGAGAAGCAGCTTCTGCCAACAAAGAGGCAGCAGCTGAGTTCCTAGATATCATTAAGAAAAACATTGAGGAGAAAGGATCAGCCTGATCAGGTTTTTAATGCAGACAAAAGTAACCTATTTGGGGTAGGTGGGGGAAGCCACAAAGGATACTTATTAGCAAGAAAGAGAAGTGAGCACTAGGATTTATGGCAGGAAGAGATAGGCTAACTCTACTGTTTTGTGCAAATGCAGTTGGGTTTATGATCACGATTGCCCTTATCTATTAATATAAAGCTGCTAACCCCTGAGCCATGAAAGGAAAACACAAACACCAGCTGCAACTATGTTGGTTATACAAGAAGGCCTGGCCAATGAGAACCCTTTTTCTGGATTGGTTCCATTGAAACTTTGTCCCTAAAGTCAGGAAGTACCTTATCACCTTATCAGTAAGAGATTAACTTTTAAAGTTCTTTGCTATTGGACAATGCCGCTGACCACCCAGAACTTCATAAGTTCAACACTGAGGGTGTTGAAGTGGTCTAACTGCCCTCAAACACAACTTCTCTAATTCCACCTCTAGAACAGGAGGTCACAAGGACCTTTATGGTTCATTACACATGGTATTCTTAGGAAACAACTGTCAACGCTATGGAAGAGAACCCGACAGAACATCATAAAAGTCTAGAAGGATTATACCACTGAAGATCATTGTTATAGAAAAAGCTGTGGAAACCATCAAGTTTGAAACAATAAATTCCTCCTAGGGAAGACTGTGTCTAGGTGTTGTGCATGACTTCACAGGATTTCTGACAGAACTAATGAAGGAAATCATGAGAGATCATAGATACGACAAAAAGGTGAGGGGTGAAGAGTTTCAAGATATGAATCTTGGAGAAATTGAAGAACTAACAGATACCACAACAACAGAGGGATCAATAGAGGGAAAACAACTTGATGGAAACAAGAATATCCAAACCATTATCAGATGAGGAAGACATAGAAGAAGCAGTACCACAAAATGAACTGACATTAGACAATCTGGCAGAAGGATTCTAATGATTCAAGACTGCTTTTAACTTCTTTTATGACATGGACCCTTCTATGACACAGGCACTGAAACTAAAGCAAATGGTGAAAGAAGGGTTTGTACCACATAGTAATATGTTTAGACAAATAAAAAAGCAAAAAGGTCAGAAAGAAATTACAATGCATTTCTGTAAATTTACACCAAGTGTGTCTGCCTCTCCTGCTTTCCCTTTCACTTTCTCCACCTCTGCTACCTCAACTGCCTCTGAGATACTAAAATCAACCTCTTCTCTTCCTCCTCCTCAGCATACTCAACATGAAGACAAGAAAGATGAAGATCTTTATGATGATTTGCTTCCCCTGATGAACAGTAACATATTTCTTCTTATGATTTTTTTCTTTTCAGACAGAGTTTCGCTCTTGTTGCCCAGGCGAGAGTGCAATGGTGCGATCTCAGCTCACTGCAACCTCCGCCCCTCCCAGGTTCAAGCGATTCTCCTACCTCAGCCTCCGGAGTAGCCTGTATTACAGGCACATGCCACCATGCCCAGTTAATTTTTGTATTTTTAGTAGAGACTGGGTTTCACCATGTTGGTCAGGCTGGTCTCGAATTCCTGACCTCAGGTGATCCACCCACCTCAGCCTCCCAAAATGCTGGGATTACAGATGTGAGCCACCACACCTGGCCTTTCTTATGATTTTCTTAATAACATGTTTTTTTTTCTAGCTTACTTTACTGTAAGAGTACAGTATATAATACATATAATAATCAAAATATGTGTGAATCAACTGTTTATGTTATCAGTAAAGTTTCTGATCAACATAAGCTATTGGAAGTTAAGTTCTGAGGGAATGAAAAGTTATATGCAGATTTTTGGCTACACAGGGGGTCAGCATCCCTAATCTCCATGTTGTTCAAGGGTCAGATGTAGAAACATACCAAAATGAAAACCTATTTTCAGTACCTGTCAAAAGATCTGAACTGCACAGGTTGTTCCACAGACAGATCACCAAGGGCTCCAAGGCAGGCTGGTGGCAGAAGGGCAGGATCCACTGTGACTCCATCTGCTGGTATGTTAACCAAGCTTCGGAGAATGTCTTTCACATTGACATTTTTTGAAACCGAAACTGATGGCGTAGCCTTAGTGTCCAACTCATTTCCTCTGTCATTTTTGGTTTCCGGAGACTTATTGACTTCTAAAGAAAGAGTAGATAGCACCTCACTGATTGCATCTGGGCCTGCACTGACTCCAGGAGGTGCTGTATGAGGAGTTACTTCCACATGGCTTCCTAAACCAGTGGCTGTTTCTTCCCCAATGCCTGAGTCCCTCCTTCGAGCAGATGATGTGCTTTCAGATTCTTCCACTGATGCCGTAGTTAAAGTGCTGAATGCTGCTGGTGTGATTTCTATATCACACCCAGAAACAGAAGAAATAAACAAAAATTTAGAACTAATTTTTAAAAGGTATATTCAATCCTAATAGCTATCTACTGTTTTGAATTATGAAATACATCATGTTCTAAAAGAGTAAAACCTAATTACATATTCTATAAAATGTACTGAGTGGATACACCTATTATCAAGAGACATAGTATAATAAAATAAATAAATACTTGCAAAAATTATCTAAAGTAATGGGTAGCAATACAAGGTCGAAAGTCATTGGCCTATAAGAAAAAGTCTACAATCTGTGTGTGTGTGTGTGTGTGTGTGTGTGTGTGTGTGTGTGT
>NW_012112142.1:2165027-2168340 GCF_000951035.1 Colobus angolensis palliatus | reverse complement strand
TGTGTGTGTGTGTGTGTGTGTGTGTGTGTGTGTGTGTGTGTGTCTGTTGCCCAGGCTGGAGTACAGTGCTGTGATCTAGGCTCACTGTAGCCTTGACCTCCTGGGCTATCCCACCTAAGACTCTCAAGTAGCTGAGACCCCAGGTGTGTGCCACCACATCTGGCTAATTTTTCTATTTTTTTGTAGAGATGAGGTTTCACCATGTTGCCCAGGCTAGTCTCGAACTCCTGAGCTCAAGCAATCTACCAGCCTAGGCCTCCCAAAGTGCTAGGATTACAGGCATGCACCACCACGCCTGGCCCAAGTCCACAATCTTTAGGATAAAATAAAAAGCTCTACCTCAAACATGGTTACTGCAGCTGGAAAACTTGTTACCTCTTCTACAAGCATAAATAATTCAATGATCCTTAAAATCCAGTTCAACAAGTAATGCCTCCTTTTCTCTCTGTTTAATTCTCACTCCCTTTAATCAGGGTTTCAACCCATTCTTGCAAAAATGGTCTTATCAAGGTCACCGAAAAATCTGCATCTTGCTAACTCCAATGGTCAGTTTTCAGTCCTAACAGGACTTCACATAACAGCAGCAGCTAATTATTCCCTCCAACTAGACAATGCTTCCTTTCCTCAGCTTGCAGGACACCATTCTCTTTTTGTTTTCCTTGTACTACCTCACTGATTGTTCCTTTTTAACATCTCTCACCTCTTTTTCTCCCTGATTTCTTAAGCTGGAGGGACACAAGCCTCAGTCCTTGTTCCTCTTATGTTCTCTATCTACATTTGGTCCCTTCATGACATCATTCATTCTCCAAGTTTTAAATACCACTATACCCCCACCAAAAAAGTCAAACTATTAAATACAACTGCTACCCTACAACTTATCTTACATGTCTAAAAAACATCTCAAACTCAACATGCTGAAAACTGAATTTCTTCTCTTTTTATCTTTCCCTGAAAATCTCTTTCACCTTTAATCTACTCCACTGTACCTTGTAATCATTTTTGACTACCTTTTTCATTCACAAAATGCACACCTAATGTTTTAAAATGCTGTTTTTTCTACCACTAAGACATATCCAGAATCTGACTGCTTCTCACCATCTCTAGTTGCCAACCTAATCCATCCCACCATAACTTCTTGCCTCGATTACTGATTAGTGCAATATCCTCCTAACTGGTTGTGGAGGAGGGTTGTTTCAATAATCCCACTGCTCCATGTCTCCTGGTACTCATCCCTTGATAAGCCCTTGAATCTGGACTAGGCTTGACTGACAATAACCAACAGGATCTGGCAAAAGCAGCAGTGGGCCAGCGCTTGGCCCACATTTTAAGAAGGTCTGGCAGCTCTTGTATTCCCAGAATCTCTGAACATCTCTGTAAGAAGTGTGGCTTATTTCTGATCTACCTTGCTGGAAAGAACATGTAGAGAGATGATATGGAGACAGATATGCTCTCCAAACTAATGAAGGAAACCAGGAATTCATTTGAGAACAAGTATCAAGGCTGCAGACATATAATCCCAGCTCAGCTGTTTTAGTCAGTCAGTCTCAGCTCTTGGAGCCATCCCACCTGAGGCACTACATACACTATTAGAAAAGTCACCTTAGATTTTCCAGACCCAGCAAACAACATCTGAAACAGGGATAAACCATGCCCACTGTGCCCTATGCAAATATAACTCAAGGAATCATGTAAGAAAGATTAAAATGGTTGTGGTCTTAGGCCACTAAGCTGCAGGGTAAGGTGGTAAACAGCAGTACCTGACACTGATTATCCTTGCCCTCTATAACTTCTACACAGGATATAGAGTTATTTTTTTTTTTTTTTTTTGGAAACGGAGTCTATTTTTTTTTTTTTTTGAGATGGAATCTCACTCTGTCACCCAGGCTGGAGTGCTGGAGTGGGATCTCTGCTCACTGCAACTTTTGTCTCCCAGGTTCAAGGGTTCAAGCAATTCTCCTGCCTCAGCCTCCTAAGTAGCTGGGATTACAGGCACCCACCACCACGCCCAGCTAATTTTTTGTATTTTTAGTAGAGATAGGGTTTTACCATGTTGGCCAGGCTGATCTCCAACTCCTGACCTCATGTGATCCAGCTGCTTCAGCTTCCCAAAGTGCTGGTTACTGGCGTGAGCCACCAAGCCCAGCCCAGAGGTATTTTTAAAAACATAAGCTGTAACTCCTGTACTCAAAACCCTCCAATGAGCTCTCATTTCCCTCAGAGAAAAATCCATACCCAATAACTCCTGGTCATTCCTTATATTTTTACCCTGCTTATTATTTTCTTTTCTTTCTTTTTTTTTTTAAGCACTTTTACCACCTTCTGAAATACTATACAATTTACTTATAACATGTACATATTTTTTTATCTCATTTTTATCCCATTAGAATATAAGCTCCATAAGAACACTGATTTTTTGTTTTGTTTTAGTCATGAATATATACCCAAGTATCCAGTAGATACTGAATGAATGTCGAGTGAATAATAAATTGCCTCCTTTGGGTGGCAGCTACTTCTATAACTGCAACAGTTACTTAACTAACTATACTTTTATAACTGGCAGCTACTTTTAAAACTCCAGTTATTATAGTTACTTGTTAACAAGTCTGTCTCTTGTAAGAGAATAGGAGTTACTGATTCTTCACAGCAAATTAAGTCAATAAAATTTTTCGACTATTTGTATAAGATACCATTTTCTGACTTACCTTTAATTAGATGGTTCATTTAAAGAACAAAAAAATCCCAGCTGCAATTAATTACACGATATTTAAGCTAAAACATTTAGTTAATAATAAAAATATATGTATGCTCTCACTTAATTTACACATAAATGGATTTAAATTCCAGTATCAATATTTTAACCATCAAAAGTAAGTAACATTTATTTGAAATTTGGTACAAAGGAATAGAAAATACAAACTTACCAGAGAGTGATACATTCCCATTTTCACTGCCAGTTTCCGTAAATGACTGGCTATGCCTTTCATTTTGGGGTTCCAAAATGTCTCTGTACTTGGAGACCATAAGAACAGAGATAAAGTATACTACTGCCAAGGCTAAAAATTGAGCTTGTTTGCTATCCTCCTGGGAAAAAAAAAATTAAAGAAGTTGATTATGTAACCATAAAATAACATAATCACATTTTACATCACAACGTTTAAATACAAAACATATTCACAAATCTTTCAATATACACAGAAAATACATACCTATATAAATAATAAATTTATTAATAAACTTACTTGAGCAAACATTAGGCAAAGACTCTTAGAGAAATGTCTTTAAATAAGAGGTTTTTTTTTTTTTTTTTTTTTTT
>NW_012112142.1:2140488-2164762 GCF_000951035.1 Colobus angolensis palliatus | reverse complement strand
GCTTGAGCCACCGCGCCCGGCCCTAAATAAGAGGTTTTATACTTGCAAAACATGGAGAGAAGCTAGCTCATTTTTAAAAATTATTCAATCTAAAGACATATGTCCTAATACACACTATAATGTTAATCAAACAAATAGTAATTATAACTACATGAAACAGGTCAGCTGCAGTGGCTCATACCTGTAATCCCAGCACTTTGGGGGGCCAAACCAGGCAGATCACTTAAGGTCAGGAGTTTGAGACCAGCCTGGCCAACAGAGTAAAACCCCATCTCTACTAAAAATATAAAAATTAGCCAGGTGTGGTGGCACATGCCTGTAATCCCAGCTACTCAGGAGCCTGAGGTGGGAGAATGGCTTGAACCCAGGAGGCAGAGGTTGCAGTGAGCCGAGATCACATCACTGCACTCCAGTCTTGGTGACAGAGTAAGACTCCATCTCAATACATACATACATACATACATATATATATATATACGTACATACATACATGACAATATGAGGATAACTGGTTATTTTTATCTATAATCATAAAAGCTAAAATACATAAAATATCACAATAAAAGTGCTAAAAAATAAACATGCAGGAGAAAAAAAAAAGAAGCTATTAGATACAGAATATGATGTCAAAGGAATTCCTTCTTTTCTTTTTTGAGTCAGGGTCCTACTCCATCGTCCAGGCTGCAGTACAATGGCACAATCATAGCTCACTGTACCCCTGAACTCCCGTGCTCAAGAGATCTTCTCGCCTCAGCCTCTCGAGTAGCTAGGACTACAGGAATACACCACCACACACAGTTAATTTTTGTTTTTTAATTTCTTGAAGAGACAGGTTCTTGTTATGTAGCTCAGGCTGGTCTCCAACTCCTAGCCTCAAGCAATCCTCCTGACTTGGCCTCCCAAAGCACTGGGATTATAGGTGTGAGCTCCCACACCTGACCACAAAGAAATTTTTGAGAGTATTTTAAACAGTACAAACAATTATGCATCAGGATTAAAAATAAAGTATGAGAAAGCAGACAAATTAGACTGACCTCTTGAAGGGCCTAGGCTCCATTCTAGCTCTACCGGTCACCTATGTATCTGTGTATCACTGACCTCTTCATCTAGTCAAATTCCCCATCTTCAAGGAGAACCTACACACATTACTATTCTACGAACTTTCCCAAATAGGTTTGAACTTGTTAATTTAAAGAAAAAACTCAAGGTTATGCATCAAACTCTGAAAAGCAAAGGCTCAAGTAGAAGATAAATTTAAAATTTAAAATAAGAATATGAAGAACACTGTTCCCTATCAGATATAAATACAGGCATACCATGGAGATACCACAGGTTTAGTTCCGGACCACTGCAGTAAAGTGGCTATCACAATAAAGTGAGTCACACAAATATTTTGGTTACCGAGTGTATATAAAAGTTACATTTACACTACACTGTAATCTATTAATTGTACAACAGCATTATATCTAAAAAAAAAAAAATGCACATACCTTCATTTAAAAATACTTTTTTTTTTTTTTTTTTGAGACAGAGTCTCGCTCTGTGGCCCAGGCTGGAGTGCAGTGGCCAGATCTCAGCTCACTACAAGCTCTGCCTCCCAGGTGTACGCCATTCTCCTGCCTCAGCCTCCCGAGTAGCTGGGACTACAGGCGCCCGCCACCTCACCTGGCTAGTTTTTTGTATTTTTCAGTAGAGACGGGGTTTCACCGTGTTAGCCAGGATGGTTTCGATCTCCTGACCTCGTGATCCGCCCGTCTCAGCCTCCCAAAGTGCTGGGATTACAGGCTTGAGCCACCACGCCCGGCCCATTTAAAAATACTTTATTGCTTAAAAATGCTAACAATCATCTGACCCTTCAGTGAGTCACAATCTTTTTGCTAGTAGAAGGTTGTGTCTCCATGTTCATGGATGTTGACTGATGGGTGAGGGTGGTAACTGCAGCAATCTCTTAAAATAAGACAACAAACTTTGCCACAGTAACTGAATCTTTTTTTCACAAAAGATTTTTCTGTAGCAAGCAATGCTGTTTGATATCATTTCACTCACAGGATTGAACCCTACTAATGCTTTATCAAACACATTTAGGTAATATTCTAAATCCTTTATCATTTCAACAATGTTCACAGTATCTTCATCATGAGTGGATTCCACTGCAGGAAACCACTTTCTTTGCTTATCCATAGGAAGCAACTCTTCATTTGTTGGAGTATTATCATGAGATTGTAGCAATTCAATCACGTTTAGGCTCTCCTTCTCTTTCTGATTCTCTTGCTATTTCCACCACATCAGCAGTGACTTCCTCCATGGAAATCATGAACTCCTCAAAGTCATCCATGAGAATTGGAATCAATTTCTTCCAAACTCCTGTTAACACTGATATGTAGATTTCTTCCCGTGAATCACATGGGTTCTTCATGGTATCTACGATAGTGGATCAATTCCAGAAGATTTTCCATTTACTTTGCCCAGATCCATCAAAGGAATTACTATCTATAGCAGCTACAGTCTAATAAAATTTATGTCTTAAATAATAAGACGAAGTATTTCTTAAATAGTAAGTCAAAATGACTCTTAATCCATGAACAGCAAAATGAATATTTCACTCACAAGCATGAAAATAACATGAATCTCCTTGCATATCTGATCAGAGCTCTGAGTGACCAGGTTTATTATCAATGAGCAGTAATAATTTGAAAAGACTCTTTTCTTCAAACAGGTCTCAACAGTGGGCTTACAACATTCAGTAAGCCATGCCGTAAACAGATGCACTACCCAGGCTTTGCCATTCCATTTATACAGCGCAGGCAGAGTAGATTTAGCATAATTCTTAAGGGTCCCAGGATTTTCAGAATGATAAATGTGCATTGGCTTTAACTTAAAGTCAACAGCTGTATTAGTTCCTAACAAGAGAATCAGCCTGTCCTTGGTAATACTGAAGCCAGGCATTGACTTCCTGGTAGCTAGGAATGTTGCAGGATGGTATCTTCTTCCAATAAAAGGTGTTTTGTCCACAATGAAAAGCTGTTGCTTAGTAGCTACCTTCATCAGTTTCTTAGCTAGCTCTTCTGAACTTAGTGCTTCACCTTGTACTTTTCTGTTATGGAGACAGCTTCTTTCCTTAAACTTTATGAACCAACCTCTGCTAGCTTCACTTTTCTTCTGCAGCTTCCTCACTTCTCTTGGCCTTTACAGAATTGAAGAGAGTTAGAGCCTTGTCTGAAATAGGCTTTGGCCTAAGCAAATAGTGTGGCTGGTTTGATCTTTTATACAGACCACTAAACCTTTCTTCAACTTAACAGTATAAAGCTGTTTTACTTCTTATCAGTCATTTGCTCACTGGAGTAATCGTTTACTTTTAATTTCCTTTAAGAACTTTGCATTTGCATTCACAACTTGGCTAAATGTTTGGCACAAGAAGCCCAGCTTTTGGCCTGTATCAGCTTTTGATATATCATCCTCACTAAGCATAATCATTTCTAGCTTTTTATTTAAAGTGAGAGACATGAGAGGCCATTGTAGGGCTATTAATTGACCTCATTGCAATATTGCTGTGTTTCAGGGAATAGAGAGAGAGGGGAATGGCCCCTCCCAAGCAGAGGGGGAGAGATGGGAATGGCCAGTTCGTAGCACAGTCAGACATTTATTAAGTTCACTGTCTTAAATGGGTGTGGTTTGTGGTGCCCCAAGACAATTACAATAGTACCAGCAAAGATCACTGATGACAGATCATCATAACAGATAAATAATAATAATGAAAAGATTTGAAATATTGTAAGAATTACCAATATATGACATAAAGACATAAAATAAGCACATGCTGTTGGATGAATAGCACAGATAGACTAGCTCGACAGAGTTGCCAAAAAGCATCAATTTGTAAAAAATCCAGTAATCAGCAATGTGCAACAGCAAAGCACAATAAAATAACGCATGTCTGTAAATGGAAACTAATGGTAAAAATGAGACTAATAGTTAATACTTAATGTCAAAAAATTTGGATATAATCAATTTCAGAGAAACAGAAGATAGGCTCAATTTGAACATATCCACTTGATGCAATTCTTCAACATATTTGTAATCCATGATCTGACAAAATGTATGGTATTTTGCAGGTTCATGCGTAATGACTTCTTAGTCTGTTGGAAAAAATAAAGGTCCATTTGTCTTTTTTATAAACCACCCCTTTTCTCTAGGCATAGCCATGTTCTTCTGCCACACAATTCTGCCATCTAATAACTGCTGCTAACGACATTAATATTCAAAATGCAGACAAATAATTTACTTGTCCTTAACTTCTTAGTCCATTATAAATTAGTTATGCCAATCTAAATCCTTATTTAGCCCATTAATATGTTCAATGTTTACTAACTACCACATGAAGTTTACAGTATATGCCCGATTTTTGGCCTCAAATAAAAAATATCCCATAAATCTTTTACATTTAAATCCTAAGTCCTGAAATAAATTTGCTTTCCATTGTAGCTGTCATTTATTGAGTATTTACTGTATGCCAGGCACTGTGCTATGTATTTCACATATATTTTTATTAGCAAACTTGAACAAGATAAGGCTTAGAAAAGCAACTTACTTAAGGACATATAGTATGTAAAAAAGCAAATCTGAACTCAGATTAGGGTGATTAAAAAACTTAGCTCTTAACCTCAAGGTAGAAATTTCTTTATGTCCTCGATCTTAGGTCATTTCCTTTTTTCTATTTTTTAAATTATTTTATTTTATTTTATTTTTTTGAGATGGAGTCTCGCTCTGTTGCCCAGGCGGAGTACAGTGACCAGATCTCAGCTCACTGCAAGCTCCGCCTCCCGGGTTTACGCCATTCTCCTGCCTCAGCCTCCCGAGTAGCTGGGACTACAGGCACCCGCCACCTCGCCTGGCTAGTTTTTTGTATTTTTTAGTAGAGACGGGGTTTCACCGTGTTAGCCAGGATGGTCTCGATCTCCTGACCTTGTCATCCGCCCGCTTCAGCCTCCCAAAGTGCTGGGATTACAGGCCTGAGCTACCGCGCCCGGCCAGTCATTTCCTTTTTCATCAAAGGTTCCTTTTGCTCCCTAAAGAGGATAAACTCTAGCATGTAAAATATAGTGTTTTCTTTTTTTCTAAAACTTCTATAAGGTGATTATATAACTTTTATAATCACAAAATACTTAAAATTATTTATCACTTTCAGTAATCATGTAGTAAAAGAGATATTCTAATTCTGTTTGCAGAACATTGTAATATAATAACTGGTTAGAAGGTTTTACAAGAGCCAAATCATCCCGAGGCACTGTGAAGAGTTCGGATTCCATTTAACCACTAAAAGATGCTATTAGAGAATTCTGAAAGAAAAATAGTAACATCATCTATTCCAGTTTGTTTGTTTGTTTAAGAGACAGGGTCTCGCTCTGTCGCCCAGGCTGGAGTGTAGTGACACAATCATAGTTCACAGTAACCTTGACCCCCTAGGCTCAAGCGATCCTCCCCAACTCAGCCTCCCAAGTAGCTAGGACTAGAGGCATGTGCTACCACATGTGACTAATTCTATTCTAGATTTTTAAAGATCATTCTAGGAAATACACAGTTATGGACAATAGACTCAGAACCTGCCCAATGGGAAAAAAGTGAACAGAGGAGAAAACAGCAACATTTGGTCCTCAAATTGACCACATTCAAAGGATTCCAGGGGGAAAAAAAAAGTTGATGCCTTCTTAATTAAAGGAATAATAACAGCTACTAGAGAACTGAGATCTAAGAAG
This sequence comes from Colobus angolensis palliatus, assembly GCF_000951035.1. NCBI lineage: Eukaryota > Metazoa > Chordata > Mammalia > Primates > Cercopithecidae > Colobus > Colobus angolensis. Next base: position 2,159,009 of record NW_012112142.1, on the reverse strand, counting down.
GTAGTATAGCCTTTTAGTTAAGATCAAAATTTCAAGAATCAAATTCCCTAAGTCCTAAACTCACTTTCACCTCTTACTAATTGCATAATCTTAAGCACATTACTTAAATATTGCTAACTCCCTCACAGAATTATTGTGAGAATTAAACATACATATACAGCAGTGGTCCCCAACCTTTTTGGCACAAGGGACTGGTTTCATAGAAGACAATTATTCCATGGACCTGTGGGGGGTAAGAGGTGGGGTGGGGGTAGGGGGTATGGTTTCAGGATGATTCAAGTGCATTACATTTATAACTAGATTCTCATAAGGAACACACAACCAAGATCTGTCGCATGCACAGTTCACAATAGGGTTCATGCTCCTATGAGAATCTAATGCTCCTGCTGATCTGACAGGAGGCGGAGCTCAGCTTCACTCCTCACCCTCTGCTCACCTCACCTCCTGCTGTGTAGCCTAAGTGCATATCAGTGGTCTGGGGGTTGGGGACCCCTGAGAAGAACATCCAGTATTATGTTTAATACACAGTAAGTATTCAATACTATTAAGTAGTGATAATACTCCAAATTCTACATGTGTATAAAAACCTAGTCAAGAACTGAAGAGAACCAAACTATCGGAAAAAAAGGGAGGGGAAAAAGAAAAATTGAGGTTAGAAAGTCTATAAGAAATATATATGTAAAACATATAGTAAGTGTTCAACTAATATTTACTAATGATAATATTCCAAATGCTGATGAGAACAATTACAAATTAATTTTTACTTCCGTCTTTATATTTTCTACATGACTTTAAATTTTCTACATAAGAATTAGCAGTTTTCTATCAAAATCAGCTGAAACAAAACTGTTTTTCATCTTTAAAAAATTAGAAACACGAAACTGAGAGCAACATTTCATCATGCACCTTTTTATCACATTAGTATACCTTTGAGGAAAAAATATCCAATATTCAGTAAATTAACATGCCACTCAGAAGTTCAACATTTTATTACATTCAGAGCATCAATTTTAGAATTAAGACTGCTAGGTTCAAATCCTGATTTTATCACTGTTTATCAACATTAGCTTAGAGATGTTACTCAAGCTCTATGTGCCTCAGATTATTCATCTATAAAATGGAAATTACAATAGTACAGCTCAAGAAGTTGTTGGACTTAATGAATACATGTATAGTACTTAGACTGCTGACTATGTAATAATGCATTATTCCTTTCAATATCATTACACTGATCTACTAGCTCCCTTTGCATAAACTATCCTTTCTAATCATTGTCATTGTTTCTAAAATCACTGTCAAAAGAACTGGTTTCTAGACCTTTCTATCTCTGCTACACTATTTGATATCACAAAGAATTTTTAATCTCAATATATTAGGCCTCAGAGGAAATATGCAACAGTTAAGAGAGTACATGAAAGAAATATTGTAACTTACTATGTCTCTGAAAACAACTGCCCTTAGTCGATTAATATCCATGTCCTGTAGAAGCTTGTCAAGATCTCTTACCGGAGATATACCGCCAGTCACAATGTCCACTGGACTCTATTTAAGATTAAAAAAAAAGTATATATATATACACATATACACATTACACAGATATACTTTAAAAATAAACACAGTATTCCAAGAACCAGAAAAGCAAAGTTATAGCATTCCTTTCCCCACTTTGTATGTATGCTTCTTTCTCCTTTGAGGGGTTGGGCAGAGAGGTGGAGAAAGATGGCATACAGGAAAAAATGACATATTTGAAGGAAAAAGCATCACAGAAACAAGAAAAGTAAACATTGGGAAAAGGAGACAAGATTAAGTATAAACAAATGTTTATTGTATATTTAAACACAAATATGTGAATGTTATGTCCAGGCCTAAAGTAACTATTTTAATCTCTGCCAGATTTATTTAACTTTATGTTGAAATGAGCAAATAAAAATCTTAATTGTAAAACAGGAGTATGCGTTTTGAAAATTAATTAATGTGTACACTTACCTTCGCTGCAGATTTCCCTAAGTGAATAAGGCCATGTATTGTTTTCAAGGCTTTATCTCCCCTAGTTTTCAGTTGTGAATACTGTTGACACTCCAAGCAATTCCTTACTGCTACTGCACAAACTGTAATTTATTTTAAGGAAAAGATTGGGAAAGAAAAGTTAATATTTAAGATTATGGAAGTGAAAAACATCAACTACACGATATGATTTACATAAGATTTTATTCAAAACAGAAGACATTCAGCTTATTCGTAAAATGTCCCTAGACTTTATCGCCTAGTGTTGGCTGTCTGATATTGTTAGCTTCCATGCTATGGCCCAGTTAAGCTTTAGGGAGGCAGTATGGCCTAGTGGTCTAAACCTTTAGGGTTTGCTGAAAGGAAATCAGTTCAGGAATCTTAAAAATAGGCTACTGTTTCTTAGATCTCAACTAAGCTAGTTGGGACAATCTTTTATTAAGAAAAGGATGGAGAATAAAAGAATTGAAAGAAATGGAAAAAATATATGGAACAAAGCACATTACCATGAACTAGTCTAGGTAATAATCTTCTACTATCATCATTAAAGTAAATTAGTTAAACCAGAAACTTTGAGGTTTTTCTTATATTGCATCATTACAGCATATTAATTGAGACTGATAGAGGACATAGCTTTTCTAAGAAGCTTTATAGGGTCCAGCATTTACTAGCTTTCATTAAAACTGCTTAGAAAATGGGAGACAGGAAAAGGAATTTGATTAATATACAGTCTAAAATTACCTAAAGCTCCCACAAATCAGGCAGTTAGATTAATTAGAAATTAATTTTGGATTTTAAATGATGAATTACATTATGTACCCTTCACTATGAATTGCTTGATACCATGTAATCATTTAAATTCCCTCCAAATCTGTAGCACTCAAGGTACTTAAACTGAGCAAAGGAGCGAGAGCAAATTAGGAACAAAATAGCAAACTTAAGTGAAGACTTCACAAAGAATCACTGGCGTATCACATGGCTAGCAGGCATGAGAATTTAGAAAGAAAGTGTTCTGAAAGGTGCCCAAAGAGAGCAATAAAAGTTGAAAGAAAGGAAGGAGGGAACAAGTGGAGGGAAGAGAGAATATGGAATACAACTTTGTCAAATTTGGTATCAGACCCAAGAAATATTTTACTTTGTCAAATTTGCTATCAGACCCAGGAAATACTTTCCATACAATCTTTTTCACAAGTTGCATAAAATCAAATTTGGGTCTGTACTACAAAGTTAAAAATCACACTTCATTTCCTGGTTTCAATCAGTTACTCTTATTGCTGCCATCCTAACTTCTAACCCCAAACTCAGGAAACAACAGGAATGAGGACACCAGTGTCCATCAACAGATAACTAGATAAAGAAAATGTGGTATATATATACAATGAAATACTATTCAGTCACAAAAAAGAAAGAAATCATGTCTTTTGCAGCAATATGGATGGAAGTGGAGATCATTATCTTAAGTGAAACAAGTCAGACATAGAAAGACAAATACTGTATGTTCTCACTTATAAGTGGGAGCTAAATAGTGTGTACACATGGATGGAGGGAGTATAATGATTGAAAATGGAGACTCAGGCTGGGCGTGGGACTCACACCTGTAATCCTAGCACTTTGGGAGGCCGAGGCGGGTGGATCACGAGGTCAGGAGATCCAGACCACCCTGGCCAACATGGTGAAACCCCGTCTCTACTAAAAATGCAAAGAATTAGCTGGGTGTGGCCGGGCGCGGTGGCTCAAGCCTGTAATCCCAGCACTTTGGGAGGCCGAGACAGGTGGATCACGTGGTCAGGAGATCGAGACCATCCTGGCTAACACAGTGAAACCCCGTCTCTATTAAAAAAATACAAAAAAACTAGCTGGGCAAGGTGGCGGGCGCCTGTAGTCCCAGCTACTCGGGAGACTGAGGCAGGAGAATGGCGTAAACCCGGGAGGCGGAGCGTGCAGTGAGCTGAGATCTGGCCACTGCACTCCAGCCTGGGCGACAGGGTGAGACTCCGTATCAAAAAAAAAAGAATTAGCTGGGTATGAAGTAGTCCCAGCTACTCAGGAGGCTGAGATAGGGGACTCGCTTGAACCCAGAAGGCAGAGATTGCAGTGAGCCGAGATCTTGCCACTGCACTCCAGCCTGGCGACAGAGTAAGGCTCTGTGTCAAAAAAAAAAAAAGAAGAAAGAAAGAAATGAAAGAAAGAGGGAGAAGGAGAGAGAACAATGTATATTATTCATGTGACGGATACCCTAAAAGCCCTAACTTCACCACTAAGCAATCCATGTATGTAACAAAATTGTACTTGTACCCCACAAATTTATACAAATACAATTTTTTTAAAAATGATATCACACGTTTGGACTGTTACTTTGCTTACTATACTCTATTAAATGATCTTGGACAAGTCATTTTTAAGTCTCATTTCCATATATAGAACAGACTGTACTGGGGTAGATTAAATTATCTCTTAATTCTTTCCATGGCTATGAAAAACTAGGAACAAAGAGTATTTCCCTAGCCTTTGAATCTGATGATTCTTAAGTAAAGCTTTGCTAGTATAGCCTTGTACTTTTACAAGTAGAAATGTACTCTTTCTAGGAAATTGAAAAGGCTTTGAAAATGGCACACGTGGAGCAATAAAGTCTAAATATTTTAATTATAATACTAATAGAAAGATTAAAGAAGTATATACTACAATAGAAAGAGTAGGAGCACTAGTTAAACAAAAGTATACTATTCAAATTCTACCTTCACCAATTAGAGCTTTTTAGCTATAGATAAGTTTCCCAATTTCTTTTATCTTCAATTTCCTCATGAATAAAAAGGACAAAATTGTCACCGCGAAAATCAACAATGACAAATGACAATAGTCAATAAATGATAGCTTTTGTTATGCTCACAATTAGAATGTCTCTTAAATTTTAAAACAACTATCTATAAATTGTTATTCCAAGTTATTTAGAATAGCTGGATATACCATTGATTATTAAATATAAAATACTTGGAATTTGATGTTTAAACTAAATGCTATTAAATACTTTGAATAGCATTTTGAGTAAAAATTATACTTGTGGTGAAAAGCACAGGTATACATTAGTTTATGTAACAGATATTCTTGCTAAATATGAAAAATACATCATTAACTAGATTTTCCACTTCCATGTATGTTTTCATAGGTGCTTTATCTCTTCATATGACCATGGCTCCTGATGGTTTGCTTCCATTTTTTGTGACTTCTCTCCTCACCATTTTCTCTTCATTTAATAATCAAATCATTTAACAAAGTCTCGGTATTTACAACTATATAGAAAGAAAGTTATGCAAAAAAAAGTTTTTGTTTTTTTCCTTTTTGTTTCACCTAAGAAGTCAACACTAAAAAGTCATTTCATGTATTTTTACTTTTACCTAGGGAAGAAGTGTTTCCAGGAGGAGAAGAAGAGAGATTTCATGATTTTATTTACTGCTTTAACAAATTACCACAGCTTTTTTGAATAAAGGCTGTACTTGAATGATGCTAGTTTCTAATATTGTTATTCAAGTGTGTTTGTAAGAGAAGCAGCATCAACATCACCTGGGACTTCCTAGACCTCGATAACCTTTTCTTTTTGGGACAGAGTCCTGCTAAGTTGCTCAGGCTGCAGTGCACGATCTTGGCTCACTGCAATCTCCACCTCCCAGATTCAAGCGATTCTGATGCCTCAGCCTCCCAAGTAGCTGAGATTACAAGTGTGCACCACCAAACCTGGTTAATTTTTGTATTTGTAGTAAAGACGGGTTTTGCCATGTTGGCCAGGCTGGTCTCGAATTCCGGACCTCAGGTGATCTGCCCACCTTGGCCTCCCAAAGTGCTGGGATTACAGGTGTGAGCCACGACACCCAGCCTAGACCTATATAATCTAATCTGCATTTTAACAAGATCATCAAATTTGTGAATGACCTTGTGTTTTTTAATCATCTTACGTTTATGTATCTCCTTAAAATTTCAGAAGCACTACTTTAGAGCAAAATGAGATAGCGGAGCACCTCTAATTCCAGCTACTAGGAAGGATGAGGAGGCGGGATCACTTGAGCCCAGGATTTTGACACCAGCCTTGGCAACAAAGCAGAACCACCATCCCAGGGAGAAAAAAGAAAATATAATAAAAATTAAAAGGATAGGGGAGAGCAGAAACTCCTGACCAAAATCACCTTAGTAAATTTTTCAAAATACATCCTCCTTCTTCCCCATCCAACCTACCAACTACTACTATGTACATTAAAAGGTACATTAAAAAGTAACATATGACAAATCAGCTAACACATATTTTCTCACCAACAGAAGATGGATAATTTTCAGTGTCATCTCTGAATTACTGAAAATTTCTTTTAGTAAATTCCCAAAGGTTTTCAACAGCTCACCTAGTCGGAGACACTGCCGCAAAATTCCTCCAGATGACATACTTTTTTCAGCCTCAATTTCAGTAAAGCCGAGAGAACTTGCAAATATAAGCACATCCACAAGGCTAATTAGCCTCTGCAAAAATGTCACAGAGGCTTCTATTGAAAGGCCTTGAGTAGGTTCAATATTTTCCAGTTCATGCTGTAAAGAATACAGTTTGACATTTATATATATATATATCCTGAAAAAAATAATTTTACCAGATATAGTCCTAAATTTTATAAACTGTATAAGAAGTCAGACTTTCAGAAACCTAGTAACACAGAGTGATTTATACCTATTATTTCATCTAAAAAGGGCAGGGGATGAAGAGGAGCAACAGAAACATGCAGGTGAAACATCATGAACCATATTCTTCACTAGCTGATTCACACTTAGGGAATCAACATTCTCTCTAGTTCTTTCATTACTATAACAGATTCTAAGGTCCTCTCAAGTAAAAGATCCTATTGTTTTTTATTTATAGCACCTATGATGCATAGTAACCACCACATTTAAGTTTTAGTCAATAAAGTTGCATAACACTTATGTTTTCACACCAATTTTATATAGTAATTAAGTGCTTACTGTAGCCGATGTAGCAGCTGAAAGCAATGGCAGTATACCCCCACAAGCCATGACCATATTGTCCATCACTTGAGAGATGAGATGAATTGTGTTGTGTACAAAGATGACATTATCACTGCTATTCACGAAGTCCATAACTGTCTTTGTTGAATGGCTGTCCAAAGATAAATGATGTTTACTGATAAAGCTAAAGGAAGGAAATCACAGTTTGCCTACTTGAGGGGAGGGAAGATAAGAAGGTGCTTTTGTTTCATCTTGAAAACTGAAGGAAGATGATGCAGCAGGCATTTGGGGGGGTGTATACTTCTTCAGAAGAAACAGACCATTCCATATCAGAAGCTACTATCCATGCCCTCCTTCAGTGCTGAAACATAAATACTATTCATTTTACACTGGATATCAAAAAGAAAATTATCCTAACTAGGACCAAAACTAAGAAATCATGTGACAAAAATTATGAGGTAAATAGTGGTAAATGTGCTATTAAAAATGAATATTCTTCTGTAATGCCTATAAAATGCTTTTAAACATAACAAGAATCTTACACAAATAAAAAGAAATATATTAGGTACCTTTAAAATCATAAATCATACAATGGAGGATAATCTGAAGTACACAGATTTTTTTAAGGCTAAAAATACACTGGAAATACTGATAATGTTATACCAATTTTTCGTTTTTGAGACAGAGTCTCGCTCTGTTGCCCAGGCTGGAGTGCAGTGGCACAATCTCGGCTCACTGCAAACTCCACCTCTCGGGTTCATCACGCCATTCTCCTGCCTCAGCCTCCCGAGTAGCTGGCACTACAGGCGCCCACCACCACTCCTGGCTAATTTTGTATTTTTAGTAGAGACAGGGTTTCACCTTGCTAGCCACGATGGTCTGGATCTCTTGACCTTGTGATCCGCCCACATCAGCCTCCCAGAGTGCTGGGATTACAGGCTTGATCAACTGCGCCCGGCCTATACCAATTATTTTTTAATACTTGTAGTAATAAACCAGCTTGATAGACCTACCTTCTGGTGAATTCCATGCCATAAAATTGCTACAGGAAATCTACTACAGATTTTTTAAAAGAGAAATCTCTACTTTTCACATTTTTGTAATCCAGATAAGGATTCCATTCTTATAATGGAGAATAAAAGTTAATTCAGTAAAACCCTACCACAGAATAATTTCTATTCTACTTTTTAACCAAATGTCTGGAATTAATTAATTTCTTTGAAAATCAAGACTAGGTTTATATACATCTTCCATAATAAACATATAGACAAACCTTCTCCACATCTGTATATCTGTTTCTATTGAAAATAATAGATCAGTGAGCAAACGTTGATGCATCTGAGACCAGTTGAACTCAGGAATACGAAACATAGTAGATCTGGAATCCCTCCTTTGTCCATTAATTGCATCTGGTGCTATTCCTTGCCCTGGCTGCTCATGTTGCCTTGATATCTAATACAGAAAATTTAAAAAGTAATAAAATAGGTTCAACTTCAGCAGGAGGCTTTAGCAATGTAAATAACTTAGTAGCTTCTATGCAATTCATCTAACACATTTTTAAGACACTATAAGAACCAAATTAGAGAGAGAAAAATTATCAATGAGTAATAACATTAATATTTTAGTATATGTAAGCAAAGCTATCAAAAGTGCGAAACTACCGCAATTCGAAAGTAATTAGCTTGGAACTATGTTAAGCATTACCACCATGTAGCATTTTATAAAGGAATCAAGTAACAGTTCTTAGTTTTTAGCCTTAGCCTAAAAGAAAGGCAGTATTTAAAATCTAAGTGGCATCTGGATTATGAAGTGGCTAGAATGAAGAATAAAAACAGAGATAACATAATGAAGAACCAACCAACAAAAACAAAAAAAAGGAAGGCGGGATAGAGGATAAGAATTGAATAAAGTGGAAAATGACAACATGCTACCAAGCGTTGTCTCATGGGTCACTCTGAGATATAGACAGAGGAGAAGGCTGTGCCTCTAGATCTCACAAAGGCTCCTCTCTCTTATAGACTTCATAAGACACTTCTAAATCACATGCTTGGCAACTAAAATTATACATTGGCAGGTAGGTGGCCCTAGAGTTTGCTGGAAAACTAATGTACTAGGATTGGGTTAGTCAAATAAAAGGTATAATGCAAGTGTTTCCAATATTTGTTTTATAAACTAAAATGATACCAATCCTTCAAAGTGGTAACTTTTGGTGAGGTTATGGTAAAAATAATAATAAAAGCTGTCATTTAATGAACTCACATTCACTGTCAAACACTGTGCTAACGATCTGAAATACAATCTTCACATTCATTGCATTTATTTAATTGCAAGTAGCATGTGAACCAAATTCAAAATAAAATAAATTTAAGTATATACACATGATCTGTTTTAACTCAGTGCAAAAATACTTGAAGACGATAATATATAAAATCACCTCAGGCACATGTCGATGAGGCTGAGGTGCTTCCACATTTGCACTGGCCTTCAACTCCAGCCTCTCAGTATCCGTAGCAACACTGGAAACATCCAACTTGGCAATCTTTTGCTCAGAAGAAGAAGCCTCAGAGACACTGCCATGACAATCACTAAGTAATTTGGTTTCTCCAGTGAGGTTAGTTGCTTTCTTCCCTTCCTCCAGCATGCGACCAAGGTCTGATTCTACAGCTTTTTGGGAAACAGTAGTTTCTGGTGACACAGCTGACGACCCTGATGCTGTCATAGTCTGAATTCCAGAATCTTTAGAATCTTGAGTTTTAGCATCAGTTTGCTTTTCAGCAGCAGGTTTTCCTTCTTGAAATACTAATTTGTGATCATCACCAAACATGTCCAGTTTTTCACTGGCTTCCGATGCAGCTGGAGACAAACTGTTATCTTTGAGCTCTGTGGGTAGATTAGCTTCCTCAGCAGGACTGCCTTCTACTTTCAGTTCCACATAATCATCGTCTTCCTCTTCCTCTACTATAGACTTATCCAAGAATTCTGGCATTTCTGAAGCATCCTCTTCTGAAGGAGAACTTATAGAAGCAGTTACTTCACTGACAGTCATTGAATCTTTGCCAGGCGTTATAAAAGAATTAGAGGAAATAGTCACAGCTTCCATTAAGTCAGAAGATACCTCTAAATCACCTGCATTCCTTGTCTCATTTGTCTGTGTCTCTTCCAAAGTGCCTTCATCTGGTAACTCCTGATTTTCTTGCTCAGCTTTCATTTCTTCATAAGATGCATTAGTAATTTGCAGTTCAATATTAGATGCAGATTCTAGTGAGCTTGTCTTCTCTATACTTGAATTTTCATTACCATTTGTGGTGAAATCACGATAGACAGGAAAATCCTTCGTATCTGGTTGCTGGGATCCTACTGAAACGTTAACATCCCTTCTAATGCCAGAGGCTGCTTGAAATGAAGTTGAAGAACACAGCCCTATTTCTTCATCAGTTTTTCCTTGCTGTTCCCTAAATATATTGGCAAGGTTTTCTTTGTGTATTTCAAAAGTGACCTAGGTGAAAAATGTACATTCAGTTAAAATATGCATGAGAAATGAACACAGAATGCAAAATATAAAATTAATTTTCAAATATATATTTTATATAATACAATAAAACGTAATTTTCCTATATTTTATTTTAGTAGAATGATAAATGTAAGTCAATCACAGAAATCTAAATATTCATTAAAAACTACAGCCAATTTTAATGTTAACAAGTACTAGCATAGCATGAAACCACAAGAAGAATATAATTATTTAGCCTATTATTAAAGATGTATAGGAAAAGGATACACTATTCTACTGGCCACCATAACTTGTACCAGAATTTAAGTATGTACTATTGGGAAGTGCTTTATGCACTGGATAACCTTGTTTCAACTGCTATGAATACCAATTTCCCCAGGACTTGTCCACAGGAGAGATTAAAAACATCAATTAATTATGCTCACCATTACAGTAGCTCTACATATATCTATTAAGCTACAAAACCATTATCTCACTAAGCTAATGAAAACAAATTCTTTTAGCAATGGGAGAAAAAAGATCCAGCCCTTCCTCCAAAAGTTAACCATAATTGTCCAAAGTTTGGTCAAAAATAGTTTGAATGTTTCAATTGATCCATCCATACATCTATTCATTCCATTTATATCTGAGTGACTACTATATATATTAGGCACCATGAACGTTCCTATATCATGCTTTGCCTTTTACCCAAATGGAAAAAAAACTGAAAAAGTACATTTTTTTTTTTTTTTTTTTAGAGAGTGCTGTACTTGTTAATGGCACAAGATTTAGAATTTTTAAAATCTCTCTACGGATTATCTCATAGCCACCAACATGTGATTTCCATTGGTGTTTCAATGGTAACCCCCATCACCCCTTGCAACAAAAATGCCAGAAAAAACTATAACACATGCAGAAAGTATAAGCCTAATTATAGTTTATTTATCCCAAAAGTGTTTGTTTCTGTGATCTACATTATTATGTAGAGTAAACTGAACATTCATTCAATAAATCTTTACTGAGCCATAGTATAAGAGGACGGTAGGACAATCAAGGTAGAAAAGCTGATCTTTTTATCCACAAAAACCAATAGGCCTTATTGAATCACAAGAGTATACACATAGATGAAAAACAAACAAAAGTAAAAATGACTCTCAATGCAAAAAGTTCCTTCTATCGATATCTACTCGCCTTTACTCATGACATATACAGAACATTCATGCCATGTGATATACCTAAAAACAAAAATATTCCAGGAATAAATATTTTCCTGTGAATATTTGTATTTTTCCTAATTGTAACTATGTTCTTAATTCTACTTAGAAATGTTTTTATAATATTTCAACAATAAATGCATGTATGCCTCACTAAGCAGTAAAATGACATAATCACATTAACAAAATATCCATTTCTTTTACATTCACAATGACAATATTTTATTTGACATGGGTTCTGTATTTTAATTGACCAATTCCTCATATTCATTCAACAAAAATTTACTGAACATCGGTAGCATGCCAGGCATTGTGTGATGAACACATTGTTCCTGACTTCATGGAACTTATATTCTAATGAAGGTGTCAGAAAATAAACACACGAATATGTAAGATAATGTCAAATAGTAATAAGAGCTTTGAAGGGAGGGGGAAGTACACAGAGAAGAACTGTGATGAAAGTCTGGGTGAGAAGGTGTATTTACTAGTGTAACTGCAGCAGACCTCTCTGTTCTATTTGAACAAAGGCAAGAACAAAAGAGAGAGCAAGCCATGTAAAAAGAAAAGAGTTTGGGGCAGAGAAGAACAAATGCAAAGACTCTGGAGCTGAAATAAGCTTGGTATGCATGATGAATAACAAGAAAGCAATAAACTGAGAACTAAAGAAAATGAGGTCAAAGATGTGGCCACGAGCTAGATGATTGTAGAACATTATAGACTGTGTTAAAGACTGTATTTTATTCTAAGAGAGCCATTTGAGAATTAAGAGTGTAGGGAAGACAACCTGATTTCCCTTTATAAAAGATCAGTGGCTGGGAATGGTGGCTCATGCCTGTAATCCCAGCACTTTAGAAGTCCGAGGTGGGCAGATCACCTGAGGTCAGGAGTTTGAGACCAGCCTGGCCAACATGGCGAAACACTGTCTCTACTAAAAACACAAAAATTAGCTGGGCGTGGTGGCACACACCTGTAATTCCAGCTACTCGGGAAATTGAGGCAGGAAAATTGCTTGAACCCAACCCAGGAGGCAGAGGTTGCAGTGAGCCAAGATAGCATCACTCACTGCACTCCAGCCTGGGTGACAAGGTGAGACTCCATCTCCAAAAAAAAAAAAAAGACTGGTTAGTCTACTTTTTGGAAAACTGACTTTAGACAGAGCGTTTCTGCACGAATAAACAATTATCATTATGAAAAGAAAGCAAGTTACATATTACCAACCTCACAGTCATTTTGAAAATAGGCCATTTATTTCCACAATAGCCTGTGTTATAAAATGACTTTAGTTTTCAATAATCATTTGCTTTGATTTTATTAGAATTTGTATTATACAATGGATCAATAAACATGAGTACATGTAATTTATATGTACAGGTTAAAAAACAACAATTTTCTTTAATTTCACATACCTATCACCCATGTCAAGAAGTAAAACATTACCAGTACCTCACAATTCCCCTACGTGCCCTGCCCAAACTGTACTCCCTACTTCTCCACTACAATCAGAAGGAAATCACTATCCTGATATTTCTGTTGTTCACTGTTAACAGTTTTACCTGGAGGATAGAGCTTTGGGAGATAATTTTAAAGGACAGTTTTACTGCTATATACTAAACTTACCCATTATGTTTAGTTTAAAAAACTACATCTAACACAAATCTAGTCAATTGTATTTTAAAGAGCAATACTGCCACAAGTGAGGCTCCCAAGAAAACACAAGATACACAGAATCTGTGAGTTGCAGCAAGGCTTCAGCTGATTTGAGAGAATATGTAAAGCTATTTCTGGGAAGTCTTAGGCAAGTCATTAGGAAATACAGGAAATACAGAGGTCAAGAGAACTGGAGAATCAGAGGTGGTGTATGCCAGGTAGAGTGTTTTGGCATAAAATACTTGACGGTTTTCACTTCTAAGCTCACCATGGTGAACCTCTACCCTAAGAAGTAGGTCAAAGCACAGCATGTTTTTGTGGAGTGAAGTGAGAATCTTCAGGTGATTCACTTTAGACAGGAAAACAGGAATTTAATCAGCACATGATGAAGGCAAGCAAGCTAAGTACTCCTAATAAGAATACAGGTCCACCTCTCCTGAGTAAAACTGCTCCAGTCCAGATGGACTGTCATCTGTCTACTACATAGCTGCTATTGGGATCTCCCTTTCCACAGTCCTGGAGATCCCCTTCATCTCTATTCTGTGTTGTCTCTTGTTTCTTACATTTCATTTCTTTCTCTTTGTATTATTCTCTCCTTTTGTGCAATATCCTGCAGTGCCTTAAGAAAGGATGTATATCCTTTCTTAATGTTTTGAGATCTCAAATATCTGAAAAGGTATTTATTCTCACTTCATACTTGACTAATAGTCAGAGTATAAAACCATAGATAAAAAAGCATTTACCTTCAGAATCTGAAATGCTTTTAAAATTCTAAAGTCTGTTGATTTTCAAATTTGCCCTTAATTTAATTTATCCAATGGTCTAAAAGCTAACTTGCAATTGAACAATTATCAGTATTACCTTTTTGGGTGCTGTTTTCCTTAAGATATTTGTGACTTTAAAACTGATAATTTCCAATTAATTGCCAGATATTGTTCTAAATTACCCAGCTAAAAGACTAGTCATTAATCTTCACAATCATGTGATAGCTAATCTATAGCTGTTTGTAATGTTTAGAAAGCACTTCTATAAACTACTAGTTAAAGATACTTATGAGCTAATGACTATAACATGTTTTTTGCCATTACTTTCAACTTAATTGGCACTCAAATTTACTAATTAGTAGATAAAAGATAAACACAATACATCCAGATGTTAATATTATCTTTTTAACCTATATATTAAAACCGTATAACCTGTAAAATTTAGACTTTTTAAACTCTTAGGCAATGTTTAGCAACGGACTTTGTTTTTAAGCAAATTCATCTTTTTCAGTGCCTGTTTTCATATGAAAATACCAGCTAAATATGATGTTAACTTCTGATTAAGTTACCAATCTTTGATAAATAACATATATCTTCAAAAACAGGTGGATCTTCCCATATGTATTATCAATGAATGTAAGTCAAAATGACTACCACCACATTCATGAGATCTTTTATAGAGACTCTGATGTACAACAATGGTATAGGTAACAGATATAATGGTAAAATCAAGCATTACTGACATCATAAGGAGCAATTCTAAAGGTCAGTAGTACTATCTCCATTTATAAAGATAGGAAGAACACTGACAAAAGAATATTGCAGCAAATAACTTCTAATCTTTTCGTTTTTTAAAAAGTCATCTTGATCAATTTTAATTTCTCAAAAACATTCTAAACAGATGCTTTCAAGCAAATCTACAGTATAAACTGAAACAAATTTTTAGAGGGCAATTTAGCAATATCTACTAAAACTTTTTAAAACATGTACAGACTCCTTCCTCTGGAAATTCCACTTATAGGAATTTATCCTACAAAATAAGGGTTACAGTATTGAACCAGGCTCATCATTGCTCAATGACAAGGAACAGATAAAGTATGACTATAATATAAATCAACAGATTTTTAAAATCTCTCTTCCATCAATTTTTCTAAATACAATTTTGGAGAATGCTGGAATATAAAAAGAAAACTTGAATCATTTACACGATCACTCCTTCCTAGAATTTTAAGTGGTCTGATAACATTCAACTGTTACATCAAAGCTGAATCTTATGCTCCTTACTGTGAAATAATATGCAGACATTAAATTCATGTAAGAAAGATATCATTAAATAATACTCTAAAATAGTAAAAATATGATCACATTTTGTTAGCAAATAATATGTATGTGTAGATTATGTATAAAAGAGAAGACTAAAAGGTCTCGCGCCAAAATGTTAATAATAAGTTACACAAAGGTGTTTGGATAATGGGTAATTTTTTTTTTCTGTGTGTATGCATTTCTGCTGGGTTCAAGATTTCCTGTAATGAAAACCTATTATTTTAATTTTTTTGAAATAATAAATGCTATTTGGTTTTAAACTGTTAAAGCCTACTTTAAAAGAATACTTTTAGCCAGGAACAAAGGTGCATACCTGCAGTCCTATCTAGTGGAGAGGTTGAAGGGAGAGGATCACTTGAGCCAAGAAGTATGAGGCTATAGTGTGTTATATAAAATGGCACCTGTAAAGAACCACCGCACTCTAGCCTGTGAAGCACAGCAACACCCTGTCTCTCTCTCTTTTTTTTTTTAAAGTACCATTTAAATTTGGTAAAAACACACACACAAACACTCACACAGAAATCAGGTATTTTTAAAGAATTAGTCAGTAATTAAATAAGGTATAAAGTGCTGACAATCCATGAAATGTGGAAATTTTGTAACGTTTTCAAACGTTATTTTTTTTTTTTTGTAATTTTTGTGAGGTATCTCCCTCCATCACGCAGGCTGGAGTGCAATGGCATGATCTCAGCTCACTACAGCTTCAGCATCCCGTATTCAAGTGATTTTCATTCCTTCACCCACTAGTAGCTGGGACCACAGGCATGCACCACCACTCCTGGCTAATTTTTGCATTTTTAGTAGAGACAGGGTTTCACTATGTTGCCCAGGCTGGTCTCGAACTCTGGCCTCAAGTGATCCACCTGCCTCGGCCTCCCAAAGTGCTGGGAGGCATGAGCCACCATGTCCGGCCAATTTTGTAACTTTTGAAATTTCTTCAAATAAGTCGCTTTTAATCTTATCATACAGTCACCATAAACACATAAACATTTTTCTATATGCCAGTTCATATCTTATGATTTTAAAAATAATTTCAATAAAGCAATTAGAGAATTCTTTTTAAAAAAAATCTTATTTCCACATGCTTTTACCCAATCTAAATGGTAGTTTTTACAGTGACTGAAATTTATACTTCAGATATTTCATCAGATTACAGTAAATAGCAAGTAAAATATTCAGATATTTCAAATAATCCAAGATAATTAAGGACTTTATCCTCAAATTCACTATTTAGGAGGAAATCCAATTCATATCATACTTTTAACTCTAGCGTGACTAATCTTTATTCATTTTAAGTGATAAACCCATTCTACCTTGTGGCAATATGAGTCTACACAAAATACAGTATCTAAGGTGTTAGTTTTCTTTGTTTAGAAAATAATGTGTTTAGAAAATTATCATAATTCAGAAGAGTTTAAATGCCTTAATTTAAATTTTAATTAATGAGTAAAAGCATTTTATCATATCCAGTGAAAAAGGTATTACTTAAGCACAGAAAAATGTTCAATTTGAAGCCAAAAACAAACAAAAAAAATGAAAACCTAGACAACAAATAAGACAATGAAATCACAAAGGTTACTAGGTGCACACTTTAAAACCCTGAGATCAAAGTAACCAACATAGTGCAGTTATACTAGAAGAGCCTATTACGGCTTATAAAACCCAGTTCAGCTGCTGGAGGAGAGGTATACAGTGACAAACAGCTTCCCTGCTACAAAGGTGGCAGGAAATCTATCAAACTGGACAATAAAATTGCAATTGAGTTTCTTTGGCTTTTTATAGCAGCAGCATGTATCCTGATGTAACTCTGCAAAAGCTATCCCATTCTGCAACATTAGTTCTTTACACATCAGTTCTTTATCAAGAACCATGTTATAAATTTGTGATATTGAGATTCAAAATGACTGCAAAAAGGAAAAAGCATCACTTCAATACTGTATGTATAAAAGTATTTTAAAATCTTCAGAGTAGATATTTTTAGAGAAAAGAAAATTTTGTTCCAGTAATTCCAGTGGAATTTTTAACAGCTGCTAAAAATTGTTCACCTACTTACTGAATCACTACAGTTCTACTCTAAGCTTTATTAAACAATAATTTGAAGAGCCTTAGGGCATAAGTTTCTATTTTAAAAATAGTTATAAAGATTTAAAATTCCAAAAAACTTAACAGCATTCAAATAAATTACTTTGTATAAGCCTCATGAAACAGAAAAGCCTTTTAAAAATGAAGAAAATCCACACGAAAGAATAAAATTAAAACACATATATGAAACACTAAAATAAAACGTAAACAAATATAAGAACCAACTTATAACTTTAAACTTCTGTTTTCCCTCTCATAAATAATGTTTTAGCACGTATTTTTAAAAGTATACTTTCACAGCAAAAAGTGATAGGTCTAGTTTTATTCAGATAAAAAGACTCCATGATTAACTTAGCATTATCCCATCTTATAAATGAATACTAAAACTTGAGTCAGTGTGGTTCTTGGTCAAAAGCAGGCAGGCACTAGAAGCCTCTCCTTAAAGCAACTATTTTCTTCAGAAAAATTTCAAGATCTGTTTAAAGGCGTAAGTCACTGGACTAAAGAAACATATAAACTAAGCAAAACTATAGTCATGCATCACTTAATCATGAAGACATGTTCTGAGAAATGCATCATTAAGCAATTTCATCATGTGAACACCATAGAGTGTACTTACACAAACCTACATTGTATCACCTACTATATACCTAGGCTCTATAATATACCTTATTGCTCCCAGGCTACAAACCTATATAGCTTATTTACTGTACAGAAGCCTGCAGACAACTGTAATACAATATATGTATTTGTGTATCTATTTTTACGTTTTTAATGTTTCAATTTTTAACAAAAGACTGAGTCTTGCTCTGTGACCCAGGCTGGCGTCCAGTGGCACAATCACAGTTCACTATTATGTTACTTCAAACTCCTGGGCTCAAGTGATCCTCCCACCTCAGCCTCCTGAGTAGCTAGAAATACAGGTGCATGCCACCATCCCAGCTAGTGTGTGTGTGTGTGTGTGTGTGTGTGTGTGTGTGTGTGTGTGTGTGTGTGTGTGTG
>NW_012112142.1:2110723-2139503 GCF_000951035.1 Colobus angolensis palliatus | reverse complement strand
AATACCATTTGACCCAGCCATCCCATTACTGGGTATATACCCAAAGGATTATAAATCATGCTACTATAAAGACACATGCACACGTATGTTTACTGCAGCACTATTCACAATAGCAAAGACTTGGAGCCAACCCAAATGTCCATCAATGATAGACTGGATTAGGAAAATGTGGCAAATGTACACCATGGAATACTAGGCAGCCACAAAAGATGATAAGTTCAAGTCCTCTGTAGGGACATGGATGAAGCTGGAAATCATCATACTGAGCAAACTATCGCAAGGACAGAAAACCAAACACCACATGTTCTCACTCACAGGTGGGAACTGAACAATGAGAACACTTGGACACAGGACAGGGAACATCACACACCCGGGCCTGTAGTGGGGTGGGGGGAAGGAGGAGGGATAGCATCAGGAGAAATACCTAATGTAAATGACGAATTAACAGGTACAGCACACCAACATGGCACATGTATACATATGTAACAAACCTGCATATTGTGCACATGTACCCTAGAACTTATAATTTAAAAAAACAAAACAAACAAAAAAAAAACAAGGCCAGGTGTTTGTTTAATTTAAAAAAAAAACAAAACAAAACAAAAAACAGTCACTCGTGCCTGTAATCCTAGCATTTTGGGAGGTGGAGGCGGGTGGATCCCCTGAGCTCAGGAGTTCAAGACTAGCCTGGGCAACGTGGTGAAACCCCATCTCTACTAAAAATACAAAAAAATTAGCCAAATGTGGAGGTGCACACCTGTAGTCCCAGCTACTCACCAGGCTGAGGCAGGAGAATCGCTTGAACCCAGGAGGTGGAGGTTTCAGTGAGCCAAGATTGTGCCATTGCATTCCAGCCAGGGTGACAGAGCAAGACTCTGTCTCATTAAAACACACACACACACACACACATTCTAACCGGGTGTGGTGGTTCATGCCTATAATCCCAACACTTTCAGAGGCCCAGGCGGAAGGACCACTTGAGTCCAGGAGTTGAAGACCAGCCTAAGCAATACGGTAAGATCCCATCTCTACAAAAAATGTAAAAAATTAGCCAGATGTGGTAGCACATGCCTGTAGTCCCACCTACTCAGGAGGCTGAGATGAGAGGATCACTTGAGCCCAGGAGTTTGAAGCTGCAGTGAGCTATGATCACACCACTACACTTCACCTGTCTCAAAAAATAAATATTTTTTTCCTTTCTCTATATCCTTATTTTAAAAGCTTTTTTCTCTTTTTAAAATTATATATATTTCAAGGTTTTTTTGTTAGAAACTAAGACACAAGCCAGGCCCGGTGGCTCATGCCTATAATCCCAGCACTTTGGAAGGCTGAGGCAGGCAGATCACCTGAGGTCAGGAGTTCGAGACCAGCCTGGCCAACAATGGCAAATCCCATCTCTACTGAAAATACAAAAATTAGCCAGGTGTGGTAGCGGGCAACTGTAATCCCAGCTACTTGGGAGGCTGAGGCATAACAATCATTCGAGCCTGAGGGGCGGAGGTTACAGTGAGCAGAGATTGTGCCACTATACTCTAGCCTGGGTGACAGCGAGACTCTTTTGCCTGAGCTTATACAGCTAATAATAACTACAAATCAGGATTCACACCCTGTCTCCAAAGTCCACATTCTTTCATTACTTACAGAAATCAATTGAAAACTGGATATAAATACCTAGTCATAAATATTTACAAGCTCAAAACACCTGAGATACCACCTAATCCAACTCCTTTATTTTGTATATAGGGAACTCAAAAAGACTAATCTATTCACCCTAAATACACTATTATTTTCTAAGATAGCACTTCTCAAACTTTTTGGTCTCATGACACTTTACTCTTTTTTGTCTGTTTGTTTGAGACAGAGAATCGCTCTGTCACAGGCTGGAGTGCAGTGGTGTGATCTCTGCTCACTGCAACCGCCACCTTGCGGGTTCACGTGATTCTTCTGCTTCACCCTCCCAAGTAGCTGGGACTACAGGCATTCGACACCATGCCCAGCTTATTTTTGTATTTTTAGTAAAGACAATGTTTCACCATGTTGGCCAGGATGATCTCAATCTCTTGGCCTCGTGATCCACCCACCTCAGCCTCTCACAGTGCTGGGATTACAGGCATGAGCCACCAAGCTGGGCAACACTTTACATTCTTAAAAAGTATTAAGGCCCCCAAAGACCCTTTATCTATGTGAATTATATTTACTACTGCTTATTACATTAGAAATTAAAACTGAGACCTTGTAGAAATATTAACCCATTTAAAAATAATAAACTCAATATATAATATAAATAACATTTTCTGAAAATGATTATTTTTCAAAACCAAACAATAACAAGAAGAGTGCTATTATTTCATATTTTTGTGAATCTCTTTAAAGTTTAGCTTCATAGAAGACAACTGCATTCTCATATTTGCCTTTGTATTCAATGTGTTGCATATATTGGTTTGGCTAAAGTATATAAAGAAAATCCATCCTCATATAGATTTGTAGTAGGAAAGAAGGACCGCACAGACCCTATGAAAACATCTCATGGGCCCAAGTTCTTTTTTTTTTTTTGAGACAGACTCTCTGTCACCCAGGCTGGAGCACAATGGTATAATCTTGGCTCAATGCAACATCTGCCTCCCGGGTTCAGGCAATTCTCCTGCCTCAGTCTCCAAAGTACCTGGGATTACAGGCATGCACCACCACGCCCAGCTAATTTTTGTACTTTTAGCAGAGATGGGGTTTCACCATGTTGGCCAGGCTGGTCCCGAACTCCTGACCTCAAGTCATCCAGCCGCCTCAGCCTGTGATTACATGCATGTGCCATCGCGCCTGGCTGCCCTCCCAAGGTCTTTAGGTTATACTTTTAACAACGATTGCTTTAAAATCTATACTCCTCTAGCCATCTTTCCTAAAGACTTCAAGAAACTAAGGGGAACTGACATGTATTTATTAGAAAATGTGAAAAATCTGCTTTATACTGGGCACTCCCCTAACCTAGAATCTCCCCTAGAAATCTCTGAAATCTGCTCCAAATGTATATGAGGCACAAATTCAACCCTATTTTTCTTATAATCTTTTGTAAACGGCAACACAGTATGAGAAAAAAAATCAGTCTAGATTGCACCAGCCTACTGCAATAGAAATGAGAATATCTGGGCATCAGCACAAACTAAAGTTACAGAAAGGATGGCAAACAGTTCCTGTTAATGAGCCAAATAGTAAATATTTTAGACTTTAGGGACCATGTCGTTGATGTAACATGTATGATCATCCTTATAGTGTGAAAGTAGCCATATACAATATATAAAGGAATGGTAGTAGATACGTTCCCTTAGGCCATGGCTAGCTGAATTGTTTTAGACAAAACAGATCAACCTCAAAAAACAGTGACTAAAACAAAGCCATTTTATAAAATCAGACCTCTTTTCTTACTTACAAATGGATTTTACTCCTTGTAAACCCTTTCAGTAGAAGCATACTTTCTTCTCAATGAGGAAAGAAGAGGCAGAATGAACAATTTGTAGTAACTTTCAATACTTGAAAGCAATTCAAATACCTAGAAACATGTAGTTAGGAAAGGGCAATATTTTTTTTTTTTTCAGATGGAATCTCACTCTGTCACCAGGATGGAGTGCAATGGCTCTATCTCTGCTCACTGCCACCTCTGCCTCCCAGGGTCAAGCGATTCTCCTGTCTCAGCCTCCCAAGTAGCTGGGATTACAGGAGCATGCCACCATGCCCAGCTAATTTTTGTATTTTTAGTAGAGATGGGGTTTCACCATGTTGGCCAGGCTAGTCTCCAACTTTTGACCTCAGGTGATCCACCCACCTTGGCCTCCCAAAGTGCTGGGATTACAGGCATGAGCCACCACGCCCGGCCAGAAATGGCAACATATTCTACAGAATGACAAAATATTTTAGCATAACTTTGATAGTCAGTAAAATGAAACACTTAAAGATATACAAAAATTATCATTCTTGGTATTTATTCCTTCCAGTCAATTTTTATTAGATAGCTATATAATTATACAATATTCCTTCTGAGTAATGAGAGGTCTGAAGATTCAAAAAACATACACCGTAAATGAAACTAATAAATTTTAATGCATTAATTACTTGAAATGTAACTTTTCCTTAGAAGGTACAAACATAAAACTCCAAAAATAATTAGATAATCCACATATTGGCAGAAGATGTTCATAAACAACATAACTAGCAAAGGATTAAGAATGAAACTATATAAAGAACTCCCACAAAACAACAAGAAAACACAGATAAAGATTATGGTCATGTAGCATTTTAAATTCATCCAAGTGACAAAGTTTTAAACTCCAGCCATACCACGTGATTAGCTGATGTGAAACAATGAGAACCTAAACACTGCTGGTGAGATGTAAACTGATACACTACTTTAGAATACTGTATTGTATTGGAATACGATACTTTGGAAAATAATTTGCATTATCTTGTAAAGTTCAACATTTTCACCTTACAAGTCAACAATTCTACTTCTAGGAATATATGCAGAAAATTCTTGAACAAGCACAAAATGTATACGAAAATGCTCATTAGCTGGTAAATAGTCATGTCATATAACACATTACAACTGAGAAAATGAACAAAACTATATAGGTCAATGTGGATGAATCTCAAACAATAAGAAGCACAAACAGTACAAAAAAATGCATTCAGTATGCTGCATTTACCTTAAGTACAAACATAAAAAATAAAACTATTGTTTAGAGTTATATACACATAGTAAAGGTAGAGAAAAGATAAAAGACAACACTAAATAAAAGCTAGTGGTGTTGGGGGTCAGGCGAAGAAGAGGAGACAAAGAAATTGTAGAGGGGTGACCCAATTTCATAAACAGTGATCCTTTTTGTATGCTTAGAATATTAAAAAAAAAAAAAATTTAAGCTATACATAAATAACTAAACTTACTTTGGCTTAATTAAAAAAAACAAGACTACATGCTTCCTAACCCATTTTTTAGCTACCTGCAAGATGAGCGAAGGGCAAACATCAGCCAGACCTTTTCTGTTTACTCAACCACCTTACACTGCTAAAACTGCTTATCTTTGAATATAGTGCGCCACCTTGTGTTCAAAAGCTTTTAACTAGTACAAAATTCTGAGACCTATGTTTGTAAACATGGCTTCTTCGAAAAAAAATATTAGGTTGGTGCAAAAGTAATTGCAGTTTTTGCCACAACTACTTTTTCACCATCCTAATACAAATTCCTTTATGCTGTGGCAATAGATTTACCATTATAAAGACAAGTACATGTAAAAACAACATTAGAAAAAATTATTTTGATTCTAAAGAAATTAGAAATGCTTTATTTCTATTGATAATCTTTTTGAGCTTTCATTTTGCTGTACTTTCAGAAGATAACTTGCCTTTTTTCCTTGATTTTAAGTGTCCACATTTTTAAATGACTAAAATTCAAAAATTATAGATATTTAAAAAGGTACAATATGCTTTCATAAAGAAACTTACCTTTGAATGAGTGATTGATAAAGTGTCTACCCATACACGCCAGCCACCCCACTCATATTTGACTGCATGGTAAAGCAGGATTCTGAATATGGCATATACCATTTCTGCTATCTTTTGCTCATCCGAATTCTTAGGATTAAAATAGCAGAGAGAAAGCATCCATTCTTGCCACACAGAGCATTGTAGCAAGCTCCTGAAAATTATAAGAGGGTACTAAATCACTAAAGAAAAAAATTATCTGAAAGAAATCTAAAGGTTTAAAACAAAATAACCCTGCCCCTCCCTTCTCCCCCCAAAAAAGAAACACATTTAGTTATACATTAAGAACAATTCAACAATGTGGAACTAAAAATTCTAACTTAACTATGTGGTACATTATTTACATAATCTTAATGAAAAAAATAGAAAAATCATTTCACAATATTTTTAAAGCAATTTTTCTAAGATAAAATGGGCTTATACAAAAGTACATCTGAATACTGCAAATAAATGCTTTCTGATTCAGCTTACCTCCTGTTTTCTCTACTGTTATTAAAAAGTTTAATCATGTCAGAAAGAAAGGCTCTGCGAACCTCCATGCTCTCTGGGCACTGGGGAGAATTTCGAAGTAGGGTCGCAATTACTTTTAGTATCTCTGTAAGACAGTTTATAAATAAGTAAAAACCAAACTCAACAAAAAACTCATCATAGAAGGTTATCAATCTATGGCAATTTCTTTAGTTTCCCTAACACAAATGTCTACCAAAAACATCCTCTTCTATTATTAAAAAAATCACCTATGGAAAGAAATGACAATACATTCATTAGAAAGCACTTATAAATACGAAAGGAAACGTCTTTCATGATTCAAATGTGCAAAAATAAAGCTGAATTTTAAAAGGTTACAATAAAACAAGTTAAATTATAAATGAATTAAATGTCAGTGAAACTGCTTACTCTCTCTGAGATATAACAAACAGTAAAGTTGATCTTAAAAACAAACAGGCCGGGCTAGGTGGCTCACGCCTGTAATTCCAACACCTTGGGAAGCTGAGGTGGGTGGATCACTTGAGGTCAGGAGTTCAAGAGCAGCCTGGCCAATACAGTAAAACCCCATCTCTACTAAAAACATAAAAATTAGCTAGGTATGGTGGCGTGTGCCTGTAATCCCAGCTACACAGGAGGCTGAGACAGGAGAATTGCTTGAATCCAGGAGATGGAGGCTGCAGTGAGCCAAGATCATGCCCCTGCACCCTAGCCTGAGCAACAGAGCGAGACACTGTCTCAAAACAAAAAAAAAAAAAAAAAAGAAAATAAAAAACACTATAATCAAAATCTCAGAAAAAGATAATAAATTCTTAGATTCCTCATCATAATTTATGTTATGCACACATAGTCTTTCATTTACCATAGTGAATTTTTTTTTTTTTGAGATGGAGTCTTACTCTGTCACCTGGAGTACAGTGGCATGATCTTGGCTCACTGCAACCTTTACCCCCAGGTTCAAGCAACTCTCCTGCCTCAGCCTCCCGAGTAGCTGGGATTACAGACGCCTGCCACCACGTTTGGCTAATTTTTGTATTTTTAGTAGAGACAGGGTTTCACCATCTTGGCCAGGCTGCTCTTGAACTCCTGACCTCATGATCCACCCGCCTCGGCCTCCCAAAGTGCTGGGATTACAGGCGTGAGCAACCAAGCCCAGCCTACCATAGTGAATTTTTAAAGGTGTGACGATTTTCTTTCATAATCTTAACAGTAAAATTAGACACAAAAAAACCCAAAGGAAATTAAAACCTATTCAACATCTCATCTCCCCAGGAAATGCAAAGTAAACTACTATTGTAATGGTCTTAGCATAAAGCTATTTAAATCTCCAGAATTTAGCTTAAATTAGGCCAGGCACAGTGGCTCATGCCTGTAATCCCAGGACTTTGGGAGGCTGAGGCAGTTGGGTCACCTGAGGTCAAGAGTTCAAGACCACCCTGGCCAACATGATGAAATTCCGTCTCTGCAAAAAATACGAAAATTAGCCAGGCTTGGTAGCAGGCACCTGTAATCCCAGCTACCAGGGAGGCTGAGGCAGGAGAATCGCTTGAACCAGGAGGCAGAGGTTACAGTGGCTGAGATCCTGCCACTGCACTCTAGCCTGGGCAGCAGAGCAAGACAAGACTAGGTCTCTAAATAAATAAATAATCTCCAGAACTTAGCTTAAATTAAAAAAAAAAAAAAAAAACTTTAAAAAATATGCACTTAGACCAGGTGCGGTGGCTCATGCCTGTAATCCCAGCACTTTGGGAGGCTGAGGTGGGAAGACTGCTCAAGCCCAGGAGTTTTAGACCAGCCTGGGTAACATAGGTAAAATAATGACATCATGTTTCTCTGAAAGCTCAGAAAAATTAAACTTCAAAGCCATGTACTTTGAAAATTAGCACTGGAACATCAAACACACAAACACACTTAACCACATAAAATGTAATTAAATTTTGAAACCCTACAAACTAATAATTTTAATAACATGATCTTAAAAAGCAAAATGAAAAAGGTGTACTTTATACAAGTGCTTAAGAATTCTAAGTATCAAAGGAAAAGACTGCTTAACAAGACTATCTTCATAAACAATAAAGAAGACATATTTTTGTCTTCCAAATTTGGTATTGTTATATTCACAGTAATTGAAAATAAAACTACCTCCATGGTCCATGTAATTCTGCCTGACATCACTAAAGAGCACAATCAAAATTTTGCTGAAAGTCTGAACATATATTAAATCAAGACCTTAAGCAAACAATTCTTCAAAACCTTTATATAAGAATTTCCACATAACTTAAGGTTGATTCGAAGGAATATTCAACATAAAACACAAACAAAACTAGTATCATCACCCTTAATGAAATATTCATCTAACAATCTGTTTCAACAACATCGATTTTAGGTTGTTCACAGTGACTTTCTTTTAAGTAGCAAAAGGTAGTTTTTGTTCAAGTATATAAAATACATACGAGGGTTTTGTATCTTTACTGAAGAATCAGGATCTGGATGCTGTTTATGTATCACCTGAGTACCAATCTGTTCTATAAGAATCTACAGAAGTAAAACAATGGATTACATTAGCAAATCACTGGATTAGCATCGCTATTAATGAGCTTTAAGTACAACACTAATCAAAATATAGTATATTTTTAGTTCAATATTGTCATGCTAAGTATTATACTTCTAAAATGACTACAGCATTATTACTCTATGTTTTCTTAATTATAAAATGAGACATCAAATAGTTAATACAATGAAGGGAATACTTAAACAGAAATAACGATACTGTTTAAAAATTCACAAATTAATAATAGATTTATAAAAATGCAGCCACATCTCCTTTGTATCATTTCATAGCTGTACATTACAAACTTAAATGATCTGGCCAGCATGGTGGCTCATGCCTGTAATCCCAGCACTTTGGGAGGCTGAGGTGAGTGGATCGCCTGAGGTCAGGAGTTCACGACCAGCCTGGCCAACATAGCGAAACCCTGTCTCTACTAAAAATACAAAAATTAGCCGGGTGTGGTAGCACACACCTGTAATCCCAGCTACTGGGGAGGCTGAGACAGGAGAATCACTTGAATCCAGGAGGTGGAGGTTGCAGTGAGCTGAGACTATACCACTGCATTCCAGCCTGGGTGACAGGGTGAGACTCTGTCTCAAAAAATAAAATAAAAGTAAATGATCTTATTTACCTACACAATGTTAAGAGGCATTTTTATAATAAGAAATTTAGAGGAGTAAATCCTAAGTACATTCCTACCTCAAACAGGACATTATATGTGGTCATTGTGATTAAATTTGTCTGAAGCATGAGCCTTTCAGCTAGCAATGAAAACAATCCATGTCCAAGCATGACTTCAACTTTCCTCCTGCAATTACACAAAAAGAAATCAACAAATGTAGAGCTTTTCTGTGCTCTACTTAATATGCATGCTGGATGAAGGAAACACAAAATACTTTTTCACACTACAAACAATTCCCAACTCAATTACTCTCCCAACTATCTTCAATCTAGAACTTCTAAAGCCACAGAACCTTTAAGTAGAGAAATGCTAACCACTATATAAGCATAACCAGTTTAAAAAAAAAAGACAAGTTTGCCTATGCAACAGCACAGCAAAAACCTCCTCCCCCAAAATCTTCCGAGCAGTTATTTATTTAACGAAGTTGCTACAGTCTACCAGCACTAACTTAAGTCTCTCCTGGGGACGATCATCTAAAGCTCATCTAAAGCACAGTAAGTACTTAAGTAGAAAAACAATGTGGAGAAAAAGTAGAAGAAATGTAATATAATTTTAAAAAATAAATACTATGAAAACATATATAAAAAATTAACTTTCCAAGCATAAATTCAGAAACTAAAGGATCAAAAACTTTAATTTTACCCTTGGGGTCAGCAAAGTTTTTCTGCAAATGGCTAGGGGGTAAATATTTTAGAATTTGTGGACCAGGTGATTTCTGTCACAACTCAATACTGTCTTTGTATCATGAAAGCAGCCACAGATGATACACAAATAAATTATTGTGGCTGTTTTCCAATAAAACTGTATTTACAGGTGGCTAGCTGGATTCCTAAACACTGCAGTTTACCAACACTTGTTCTAAACCAAAAAATTTTCTTTTTAAAATAAACTACTTCTGGTACAGAGAACAAGAGGTAGAACATGAATATCTGCATTCAGCTAAGAAAATAAGCATGGAAGTTTCAGTTCAGAGTTATGCATATATGAGAACACACTATGTGACAAACATCCAGGTTACTGTATTACTTTATAACACAGATAAAGCAAAAATGATGTGAGTCACCTGAAATCAAGTCTCCATAGCTTCTTGAATGCAAGTTGTCCAAACTAATTCTCACAATTCACATTAAATATATGGATAATTTAAATAATTTTATGTATAAAAAAACTATTCCTGTTCAACTTAGTTTTTAAAATATGTACTACTGTTTACATTCATACAGCAATTTATGAATAAAAATACAAGAAAAACTAGAGGACTATAGAACAAAATTGCTACTGCAAAGACTTATAAAATAAATAAGTAGAATATAAGTGTTCATCTTAGATTTCAGGCATACTTACTTTGGGGCCAGATGTTTTAAAAAATAACCCATTGCCTTAAGAGCTTGTACCCTGATTCCTTCACTTTTCGATGCCAGAAGTTTGTAGATAACACTGAATGAATAAGATTAAAAACAAACTATTTTCAGTACAATTTTTAAAAGGAAAGTCTTAAAATATATACTTTTCTTATTATTATAAACCTATTTCAAATAATATGGAGGGAAATTTAATATACATTTCTGGTATTTAAAAACCTGCCTACCTCAGGCTAGAGTTCCTTTCAATGAAAACTAAGAAATGAGAAGAAATTGGAATATAAGGTGGCCTTTCCATGCACACACTTATATGTAACGTGTGCATCAAGCTAGCTTTGAGACAGTTTTTTCCGTCTGCTACGGGCTTATGTCCTTTGAAGATTACCAACTGGTTATTTTAAGTCAGTAGAAAGAAAGCATTCTCTAATGGTGGCACATATTTAAATTTCTAAATAAATGTCACCATGAAAAACAAGACAGCAGGCTAATAATAAATGATAATCAGAAATAATTACAAAAGTAAAAAGATTTAAAACCAAAGGATGCTAAAAATAAATTTCCCATTCAATTCTCAAAAATTATACAGTAATCTAATTTAATTTTTAAAGATCTATGTGGAGACCGGACGCAGTGGCTCACGCCTGTAATCCCAGCATTTTGGGAGGCCGAGGCAGGCAGATCACCTGAAGTCAGGAGTTCGAGACCAGCCTAGCCAACACGGCGAAACCCCATCTCTACTAAAAATACAAAAATTAGCTGGGCATGGTGGCATGCGCCTGTAATCCAGCTTCTCGGGAGGCTGAGGCAGGAGAATCACTTGAACCTGGGAGGTGGAGGTGTGAGTGAGCTGAGATCACGCCACTGCACTCTAGCTTGGGCAACAGAGTGAGACTCTGTCTCAAAAAAAAAAAAAAAAACAACAAAGATCTATGAGGGCCTTCTGACTTTAGTATAAGCAAAGTATAATGAAACTGAAATTCAACTGATTCATTACAGTATTCCCTTCCTCATAAACATTTAGAACAAGAACAGTAATTAGAAACTCTTAGAATTACTTTTAAAAATTAAGGATATCAGTATCCTCCTAGATCAAAATTTTGGTGTTTAGTAAGTCAGAAAACATTCTGAACAAAAAGGAAATATCTTCAACCTCTAGTGATCAATAGAAAAGCAGGTATATAAAAAGAAGTTTGATTCCTTTTAAAATATGAACTAAAGGCATCCAAGTCCAGATCACATTGTAACTGCATAATTTTAATTCAAATCTTAGTACAAAAACTTAACAGTCAATCATTGGGAAAATACTAATATGTTTTATGTTTCTTTTCCTCAAGGATTTAAATACAGCCAAATAAAAATTAAACCTTTTAAAAGAAATATTAATATAAGCATGATACCAGTTTAAAATCACAAAAGTTTTTTGAGGTTTTTTTCCCCAAAGATGGCAGATTTGAGGGTTTTAGCATTTCTCAGCCACTTGGAAATAACAAGATAGTACATAAAAATCAACTGTGAGCTTTAATTCAGGAAGGAAAGCAGGACTCCACTAGAATCAAGAAGGGCACCCTAGATCCCGAGAGCATTTGTTTCTCCCTAGATCTGGAGCTAACTGGGAAAGAGGTATGGAGATACTGTGAGGGAAAGACACCAGGAAAAGCTGCAGGGACCAACAGCAGGAGGCCATTTTGAATTCAAGCACTTACAATTCAACCTGGAAATCTGGCAGTGTGTCTGTGCAGGCATGCCAGAAATTAGATTCCCTGCTTTGGAGCCAGAAATGTGAAAACTGCCTCAGTAGTAGGTGTTACAATTGTACTCCACCTCGTCGCAGGCCTAGGGTAGGAGGAAAGCTGCTACAGCTGCAATATCTCCTGGACAACAAGACTTGGCAGGCAGAGGCAGCTTGGTGATCTGGAACCTGTCTGCATGTGTCATTGCTGGGTGCTCCAGCCTGCTACCCTGACGCTGTGGTGCAGCAGGGCCCTCTCTGCTCCACTCTCAGGCAGAAACCCAGGCATTCAAGCCACCACACCCTTCATAGACACAGATCATGACACTGGACCCTCTTTAGTCCATACCCAGGCTAATCTGCAGGCAACTGAAGCACCCGCTCCCATGGACAAGCAACCTGAGCCCTATTCCACATAGTGCAGCAGGATGCACAGGCAGATCTCCAGGCATTCAATGCACTTGCTTGCCCAGATTGGCAGCCTGAGCCATCCCACTCTTCCTTTGCAGAGATCCAGGTTTAGAGAGGTCCTCTATGCTTCATGCCCAGGGAGATCTCCAGGCATTCAGAGCAGCTGCTTGGCTAGCCCAGCAGCCTTAGTCACCTCACCCCTCTATGCAAAGATCTTGGTGCAAGAGGGGCCCTCTCTGCCCACAGCCAGGCAGATTTCCAGACATTCAGACAACTCACTCACCTGGAACAGCACACTCTGCACCACTCCTATCTATGCAGAGTGGTGCATAGTAGAGGGGGCCCTCTCTGTTTCATACCCAGGCCTGTCTCCAGGGATTCAGAGTACCTGCTTGCCTGGTTCAGCACCCTGAGGTGTCCCACCATTCCAGTGCAGAAATCCTGGTGCAGGAGACCCTCTCCATTTCACAGCCAGCAGATCTCCAGGAATCTGGAAAACCCACTTTCCTGGATTAGGAGCATAGGGCACCCCCATTCCTATGCAGAGAACTTGGGGTTGAGGTTTCCCATCACTATGCCTAGACACTCCTCTGGGCACTTAGGGGCTAACCACGGAATTCTCCCTCAGCACTGATGCCTGCCATAGTAGGACCTGCCCAGTTTGGACATGCCCATTTTGTGCCCTCCTCCAGAGCAGAGGAGGGAGCTCAGACCACCATGCACTATACACATCAGCCTATTGCCTGAGGCAACAGAGAGCTTCTCCCACCAAACACGGGTCAAGTATACACCCAGTCACATTGGCCAAAGCCCACTCTCACTCATAACTGCCATCCAATGGCTTATAGGTTGAACTGCACAGCCCAATATAAAACCTGCTGACAGAAGTGTATAAAGCTATAGAAGCAAAGCCAAAAGGCCCTACCCAGCATTCTCTATAGCCACACCCCCCCATGGAGGCAGGGAAAGGGAAAGAAGACAAAATAACAATAATAACATTATAGAGAAAGAAAAAAATACCTTAAAAGCATGAAAATTATTACAAAAGTTAGAAGTGTCAGCATCTCCAAAGGAGAAGGAACCAGCACAAAGCTTCGGACACCATGAAAAATCTGAGTGTGGTGACACCATCAAAGGATCACACTGGCTCTCCAACCATGGACCATAACCAAAATGGAAACTCACAAGAATTGACAATTAAAGAATTCAAAGCATGGACTGCAAGGAAGCTCAATGATATCCAAGACAATGTTGAAAATTAGAAGAAACTTCTAAAGCAATCCAGGAAATGAATGGGATTAAACATCTTAAAAAGAAATCAATCAGAGATAGTGGAATTGAAAAACTCACTTAAGAAATTACAAAATAAAACTGAAAGTTTTATCAGCAGACTGGACAAACCAAAAGACAGAATTTCAAAGCTTGAAGACTGATCTTTCAAATTTACCCAAACAAAAAAATTTTTAAAAGTTTGAAAAATGAAAAAAAGTCGTCAAGAAATACCAGGCTATGTAAAGCAGCCAAACCTACAAATTACTGGCATTACTGAGAGAGATGGATAAAAAGAAAACAACCTGAAAAACATATATGAGGAAATAATTCAAGAAAATTAACCTAATTTTGCTAGAGATATAGACATCCAAATACAAGAAATCTAGAGAACATCACAAGATACCATACAAAATGAACACTGCCACAGCATTTAGTCACCAGACTGTCCAAGACCACCACCAAATAAAAAATCTTAAAGGTAGCTAGAGAAAAAGGTCAGATCACATACAAACAGAACCCCATCAGCCTAACAGCTGACTTCTTGGCAGAAACCACACAAGCCAGGAGAGACTGGGGGCTTATTTTCAGTATTCTTAAAAGAAAAAAAATTTAGCCAAGAAATTTCGTATCTACCCAAACGAAGCTTAATAAGCAAAGGAGAAATAAATGTTTTTCAGACAAACAAGCATCAACGGAATTCGTTGCCTACAGACCAACCTTACAAGAGATCCTTAAGGGAGTTCTAAACATGGAAATGAAAGAACAACACTTACTAACACAAATATGCATGTACATAGCTTGCAAACCTTATAAAACAACCACACAAAAGAAACTACAAAGCAACCAGCTAACAGCTTCATGATAGGATCAAAACCTCACATATCAATATTAACTATGAGTGTAAATGGTCTAAATGCCCCACTCAAAAGGTACAGAATGGCATGTTGGATAAAAAAACAAAACTCATCCATCTACTGTCTTTAAGAGAGCTATTTCACATATAACACCACTCATAGGCTCACAGTACAGAGTTGGGGAAAGATCTATCACACAAAGAGAACACAGAAAAAGAGCAGGTGTCACTATTCTTGTATCAGATAAAACAAACGATAAACGATCAAGAGTTAAAAAGGACAAAAAATGGCATTGCATAATGAAAAATAGTTCAACAAGAAAACTTAACTATCTTAAATATATATGCATCCAATAGTAGAGCAATTAGATATATAAAACAACTACTACTAGACCTAGGAACAGACTTAGACAGTCACACAATAATAGTGAGGGATTTCAACATCCCACTGACAGGCATTAGACATGTCATAGAGGCAGAAAACTAACAAATTCTGGACATAAATTCAGCACTTGACTAATTGGACCTAATAGACACCTATGGGATACTCCATGCATCAACCACAGAATACACATTCTTCTCACATGCACATGAAACATACTCCAAGATCAATCACATGCTTCGCCATAAAGTCTCAATAAATTCAAAAAATTGAAATCATGCCAATCATATTCTCAGACAACAGTGGAATAAGAATAGAAATCAATACCAAGATGATCTCTCAAAATCATACAATTACATGGAAGTTGAACAACTTGCTCCTGAATGACTTTTGGGTAAACTATGAAAGTAAGGCAGAAATTTAAAAATTTTTTGAAATAAATGAAAACAAAGACACAACATAGCAAAATCTCTAGGATACAGCCAAACCAGTGTTAAGAGGAAACTTTAGGCCAGGTGCAGTGGCTCATGCCTGCAATCCAAACACTTTGGGAGGTTGAGGGGGGTAGATCACTTGACAGCAGGAGTTCTGGACCACCTGGCCAACATGGTGAAACCCTGTCTCTACAAAAAATACAAAAACAAATTAGCCAGGTGTGGTAGTGGGTGCCTGTAATCCCCGCTACTCAGGAGGCTGAGGCAGGAGAGTCACTGAAACCCAGGAGGCGGAGGTTGTAGTGAGCTGAGATGGAGCCACTGCACTCCAGCCTGGGCAACAGAGCAGGACTGTCTCCAAAAAAAAAAAGGGAAATTTTATAGCACATAGCACTAATGGCCTAACTCAAAAAGCTGAAAGATCTAAATTAACAATCTAACATCACACCTAGTGGAACCAGAAAAACACAAAATAAACCCCAAAGCTACCAGAAGAAAAAAAAATAATGAAAATCAGAGCAGACCTAAACAAAACTGAGACAAAAATCCATACAAAAAACCAACAAAACAAAAAGCTAGTTATTTGAATAGATAAAGAAGATTGATAGACCACTAGCTAGAATTTTTTTTTTTTTTTTTTTTGAGACGGAGTCTCGCTCTGTCGCCCAGGCTGGAGTGCAGTGGCCAGATCTCAGCTCACTGCAAGCTCCGCCTCCCGGGTTCACGTCATTCTCCTGCCTCAGCCTCCTGAATAGCTGGGACTACAGGCGCCCGCCACCTCGCCCGGCTAGCTTTTTGTATTTTTTTCAGTAGAGACGGGGTTTCACCATGTTAGCCAGGATGGTCTCGATCTCCTGACCTCGTGA
The DNA here is from genome assembly GCF_000951035.1 of Colobus angolensis palliatus. Taxonomy (NCBI): domain Eukaryota; kingdom Metazoa; phylum Chordata; class Mammalia; order Primates; family Cercopithecidae; genus Colobus; species Colobus angolensis. The sequence goes on along the minus strand of NW_012112142.1, from coordinate 2,122,950 downwards.
TCCGCCCGTCTCGGCCTCCCAAAGTGCTGGGATTACAGGCTTGAGCCACCGTGCCCGGCCCTAGATTTTTTTTTTTTTTAATCCACATAAGCATAATCAGAAATGACAAAGTTGATGATACAACCAATCCCACAGAAAGACAAAAGATCCTCAGAGACAATTATGAATACCTCAAAGCACACAAACTAGAAAATCTATAGGAAATGGATAAATTCCTAGAAACACAAAATCAGGAAGAAGTTAAAACCCTGAACAGACCAGGATTGAGCTCCGAAACTGTATACCTTCTAAAATTTGGCAGTGAATTTTTCTGGTCCAGGATTTTTTTTTTTTTGGTTACCTATCAACCAAAAAAATCCTAGACAAGATAAATTCACTGCCAAATTCTAGCAGATATACAAAGAAGAGCTAGTAGCTATCCTACTAAAAATATTCAAAAAAAATTGAGTACAAGGAACTCCTCCCTAACTCATTTTACAAAGCCGGCATTACCCTGATACCATAACCCAGCAAAGACACAACGAAAAAGAAAACTACAGGCCAATATCCCTGATGAACATAGCTGCAAAAGTCCCCAAAAAAATACTAGCAAACCAAATCCAGCAACACATCTAAAAGTTAATTCACCATGAGTTAACTTTTTAATTACTAGGAATGAAGTAAGCTTCATTCCTGGTATGCAAGGTTGGTTCAACATACACAAATCAATAATATGATTCAATACAAACAGAATTAAAAAACAAAACCATAGCTTTATCCCAATAGATGTGGAAAAAAACTTTCAATAAAATCCAGCATCTCTTCATCACAAAAATCCTCAAGAAACCAGGCATAGAAGGAACATACCTCAAAGTAATGAGAGCCATCTAAGGTAAACCCACAGCTAATATCATATTAAACAGACAAAAACATGAAGCATTCCCTTTAAGAACCTGAGCAAGAAAAGGGTGTCCACTCTTACCACTCCTATTCAACATAGCACTGGAAGTCCTTCCCAGAGCAATCAGGCAAGAAAAGAAAACAAAAGGCATCCAAATAGAACAAAAAAATTCATACTCTCTCTCTTCATGACGATATAATTCTACACCTTGAAAACCCTAAAGACTCCTCCAAAAGGCTCCTGTGACTGATTAAATGACTTCATTACAGTTTTGGATACAAAATTGATATACAAAAATCAGTAGCATTTCCAAACAACAACAACCTTCAAGCTCATATCCAAATCAGGAAATCAGTTCCTTTTACAATATCCATGCTCAAGGACTGGAAGAATCAATATTATTTAAATGGCCACACTGCCCAAAGCAATCCACAGATTCCATACTATTCCTACAAAACTATGAATGTGATTTTTCACAGAACTAGAAAAAAACTATACTAAAATACATACGGAACCAAAAAAAAAAAAGCCCAAATAGGCAAAGCAATCCTAAACAAAAAGAACAAAGCTGGAGGCATCACAATACCCAACTTCAAACTATACTGTAAGGCTACAGTGACCAAAACAATATGGTACTGGTATAAAAACAGACACATATGCCAATGGAACAAAATAGAGAACCCAGAAACAAAGCCACATACCTACAGCCATCTGATCTTTGACAAAGTAGAGAAAAATAAGCAATGGGGAAAGGACTCCCTATTCAATAAATGGTGACGGAATAACTGGTTAGCCATATGCAGAAGAATGAAACTGGACCCTTACCTTTCACCATACAAAAATTAACTCTGACACCTGTATCCTAACACTTCGGGAGGCCAAGGTGGATGGATTACATGAGCCCAGAAATTTGAGACCAGCCTGGGCAACATGGTGAAACTCCATTTCTACAAAAAACACAAAAATCATCCAGGCATGGTGGGACATGCCTGTAGTCCCAGCTATCTGGGAGGCCATGGTAGGTAGATCGCTTGAGACACAGGGGCAGAGGCTGCAGTGAGCTGTGTTCGTGCCACTGCCACTGCACTCCAACCTGGGCAACAGAGCAAGACCCTATCTCCAAAAAAAAAATCCTTTTAGCTCAAGATGGATTAAAGGTTTAAATGTAAGCCAACGAATTAGAAGAATCCTAGAAGACAACCTAGAAAACACCACTATGTACATTGGCCTTGGGAAAAAATTTATCACTAAGGCCTCAAGAGCAATTGCAATACAAACAAAAATTGACAAGTGCGACCCAATTAAACTAAGCACTTAGGTACAAAGAAACTGTCAACAGAGTAAACACACAATCTACAGAATGGGAAAACACTGACAAACTATGCATTCGACAAAGCTCTAATATCCAGAATCTATAAGGAACTTAAACAATTGTACAAGCTAAAAACAACCCCGTTAAAAAATGGGAAACACCACAAACAGACACTTCTTAAAAGACGACATACAAGCGGGCAACAAACATATGAAAAAATGCTTAATTAACATCATTAATCATCAGCAAAATGCAAATCAAAACCACAATGAGATACCATCTCACACCAGTCAGAATAGCTATTACTAAAAAGTCAAAAAACATCTGATTCTGGCAAAGCTGCAGAGAAAAGGTTATACTTACACACTGTTGGTAGGAATGTAAGTTAGTTCAGCCTCTGTGGAAAGCAGCTTGGAGATTTCTGAAAAAACTTTGAACTACCATTCAACTCAGTAATTCTACTACTGGGTATATATCCAAAATAAAACAAATCATTCTACCAACAGACACATGCACTCGTATATATATTACAGCACTAATCACAACAGCAAAGACATGAAATCAACCTAGGTTTCTATCAATGGTAGATTGGATAGAGAAAATGTAATACATATACACCATGGAATACTACATAGCCATAAAAATAAACCAAAACCATGTCTTTTACAGAAACATGGATGCAGCTAGAGGTCATTATCCTAAGTGAATTAATGCAGGAACAAAAAGCCAAGTATCACATCTTCTCAGTTATAAGTAGTACCTAAATAATGGGTACTCATAGACATAAAAATAGCAATAATACACAATGAGAACTACAAGAAGGAGGGAAGGAAGGAAGAAAGGTTGAAAAACTAACTTTTGGGTGTTGTACTCAGTACTTGGGTGACAGGATCAACCATACCTCAAACCTCAGCATCACATACTATACCCATGTAACAAACCTGCTCCTGTACCCCCTGAATCTAAGATAAAGGTGGAAATTTTTAAAATAAATACATAATAAATAAAAATAAACCATAACACACTAAGATATTTTAACATATCAAAAAACTATGCTTGCTATAGGCTAACTCACAAATATCTGTGGTTAAAAATCACAATAGGGCTGGGCATGGTGGCTCACACCTGTATACCACCACTTTGGGAGGCTGAGGTGGGTGGATCACCTGAGGTCAGGAGTTCGAGACCAGCCAGACCAACATGGCAAAACCCTGTCTCTACTAAAAATACAAAATTAGTTAGGCTTGGTGGTACACGCCTGTAATCCCAGCTACTCTGGAGGCCGAGGCAGGAGACTCGCTTGAACCCAGGAGACAGAAGTTGCACTGAGCTGAGATCGCGCCATTGCACTCCAGCCTGGGCAACAAGAGCAAAACTCTGTCTCAAAAGAATAAAAAATAAAAAACACACACACACAAAAATTTCTTCAAAAGATAAACTCTAGACATTGTCTACCTATTTTCAAATAATGTTTTATTAGGATTAATAACATAAGAAGATCAAAAGAACCTGAAATTATTCTATAAACCTAATAGTTATCCTACAAAAAATTTTTAAATTTTGAACACTTCTAACCAAAGCACAATCAAAGTAGTTATCTGCTAAACATCAGCAGTAAATTTTGTAAAAGTTAAATGGGCCTATTTTGCTTTTTGACCACAGTTTCTTTCTTATGTTACGCACCAAAAAATACTTTACACATTTAAGAGAGGAAAAATCCTGTAGTGCTTCAATGAAATTTATATATTTATCTAATCATAGAACAATGTATAAACACATGTACACTTCTCTATTTGGAAATAAAGAAAAGTATAAGGAAGAGAGCAAAAATAATCCATGAAAAACAATATTCCAATTTGGAAATATTTTCATGCAATCTATTTTACTATGGTTATATATTTAAAGAAATAGATATGGACATTTTTGAACTGAAATATACTATGGCATGTACAGTATATTTTCAATGCAGAAAATATAATCCAGGCAACAGAAACACCTAAAAAGATAATCTGAATAGCAACATTATTTCACTCTGCTCACAGATATTAAAAATGTGATAACAGCTCATTAAACTAGACTCAAATATTAAAAATGTGTAACAATTTAAGCAGGGGATATGATGAGACTGACACTGAGTCGGAAAACACAGTCACTTCTAAGGAAGGATACGTCTTCCAAGCTGTTGACCTAGTTCAATATCAGAGCTAATGTTTAAATGATTTCATGGTAGAGAAAAATTTATATTAAATAACAATGTGAAAATTTATGTCATTTGATGGAAATTAAATTGTCACTCAAATTTGGAAATACTACTGATGACTATGACACAGTTTGGCATGCCTGTATTATCTGGCACCAGTGAAGACTATCCTCCCTCCAATTTTCTCCATTTGAGACTGTGCTTATACCCCCATTTAACTTCCAGTTAACATGATACCTTTACTAAATTCACCTCTGTTCTTTTCATGGTGGCCTTCAAAAATTATGGTGCTAGGCCGGGAGCAGTGGGTCACGCATATAATCCTAGCACTTTGGGAGGCCGAGGTGGGCAGATCACTTGAGGTCAGGAGATCAAGACCAGCCTGGGCAACATGGTGAAACCCTGTATCTACTAAAAATACAAAAATTAGCCAGGCATGGTGGTGGGCGCCTATAATACCAGCCACTCAGGAGGCTGAGGCAGGGGAATCACTTGAACCTGGGAGGTGGAGGTTGAAGTGAGCCGAGATTGCACCACTGCACTTCAGCCTGGGCGACAAAGTCAGACGCTGTTTCAAAAAACAAAAAGTTACGGTACTATATACTAAGTACCAACGTAATCATAAACAGGTACTCAAATTTTGTATCAATGTCCAGTTTGAATTTTCTCTCTCTCCCCGACCTTCTACCATCTCTTTTTAAATCATCAAAAACAAAAATCCATAATTTAAAAAATGTAAATACTGAATTTTTGGACCCAAAGAATACTTTCAAAGAACTCCAATTAGATTGAAGGGAACTATCCATCATTCAAAAATTATTTTTAAACTACATAACTAATATAAACATTTAATAAATATTTCTACCCAGTTTTTTTAAGTAACTGAACTGAATTTAAATGGAACTAAATCTTCACATTTCTATATACTAATCCAAATTAGAAATTTTTTATTTCTTCACAGTAATAAATAAAAGACTGAGAAAGTAGCAAAAATTAAAACATACTGTAAAAGCAAAATAGGGGGAATGATGATGCCAACATGGAAGTCAGCATTTTCCCTCCATAAAAAAAGACAGGAATAAAAACAAAAAAAATTTTTCACTGACAAGTATTTATTCTTGAGAAATTGCTAGAAATTCAGGCAAGAATATCAGGAGTCAGTGGCCTTGTTGATGAGACTATTCCTGTCATTACCACCCCAGTTTAGTTGGTAAGAACTGTAGTTTTACCTTTTGGGGGCTGGCAGTAAAAAGTAGCACTGTTGCTTTCAGACAGGGCAAACCTATTCAGTGTAAGAAATGAAAACTGCAATTCTCCAGCTAAAAGTGGCAGACTTGGTTACGAATCAATGGGAGAAACCAGCAGCTTTGCCAGATCAGAGATGCAGTCACATTCAGAGTGAACAGCAGACCGGTTAGATATTTAGTAGGCAGATATTTAAAAAGAGAGAACCATAGAAAGATTGAGATAAGTACTCCACACAGACCTAGCTGATTGAGAAAGTACCTATATCCAGGAGACACCTGGGTCACTAACTGAAAAAGGAAAGGCAAAAGAGACTAGTTAAGTAGCCACAACTTTGAATGCAATCCCTAAAAATACACAGATCAACACAGTGAACTGAATGGCTGAAGGAATTTTATCAGAACCTGTAGCTAAATCATTGATTGAACTCTAAGATATATAGAAACATGGAAAACCCTAAGAGCGCTATGGAAAGAAAAAAGGAAAAAGGAAAAATACTGGACAGAGAAAAGTCAGAGCTGTAAACCATGGAGAAAACACAATCTGCAAATTAAATGAGGCAAATTACTTAAAACAAAACAAAAACCAACAACCACAGAAAAACAAAAAAAGTCCAGAGTTGCCCAGTTTTCAACAAAAATTACTATATATGCAAAAAAACAAAAAAGAGTGTAACCCATAATCAGTAAAAGAGCAATAATCAAAAATAACTTGTACGGTCTAAATGTTAGATTCAGCAAATAGTTTTAAGGACTTGTAATAAATTATATTCAATAAATGAAAAAATAATATGCTCAAATAATTGAATGAAACAGATTAACAATGAGTTCTCAGTAAACTATAAAAAGACCAAATGGAAATTCTAGAGATTAAAAAGCATAATTTAAAAATCAAGGAATTCACTACAGGCATTCAATAGGAGACTCAGATGGCAAATGAAGAATCTGTGAATTCAAAGATATATCAATATAATTTATATAGTCTAAAAAATAGAGAAAAAAATAGGAAAACAAATTATTCAACCTTTAGACACTGTAGGACAATACACCGTTCTAACATAGGTGTAATAAGAATACCAAAGAAAAAAAAAAGGCATGGAAAAGAAACATCTGAATAAATAGGAATAAAATCTTCCAAAATTTAATGAAGAAACATTTACTTACAGATTCAAACTCAATAAACCACCGAAGTGAAAGTAACAAAGTGAGTCACAACTAGGCCGGGCACAGTGGCTCATGCCTGTAATCCCAGCACTTTGGGAGGCCAAGGTGGGAGGATCATTTGAGGTCAGGCATTCAAGACAAGTCTGACCCACACAGTGAAACCCCATCTATACTAAAAATACAAAAACTGGCTGAGCACAGTGGTACATGCCTGTAGTCCCAGCTACCTGGGAGGCTGAGGCATGAGAATCGCCTGAACCTGGGAGATGGAGGCTGTAGTGAGCCAAGACCATGCCACTGAACTCCATCCTGGGCAACAGAGTGAGACTCTGTTTCAAAAAAAAAAAAAAAAAGTGAATCACAACTAAACAAACCACAGTTAAACTGCTGAAATCCAAAGACAATCAAAAAAACCTTAAAAGCATCAAGAGAAAAATGACTGATAACATACAGAGCAACAACAATGCAATTCATTGCTGTCATCAGAAACAATGGAGCCCACAGGTCAGTGAGATGACAGTCAAGTGCTAACAGAAAGAAAACTATAATTTAAATTTATATATTCAAGATAAGTATCCTCTAAAAATGGAAGCAAATAAAAGTATTCCGAGATGAACAAAGGCTGAGAAAATTCATTGCTAGCAGACATGTCTTATAAGAAATACTAAAGCCCACAAAGATGAAAGAATATACTGTAAAACCACTAATAAAAGATAACCTTTAAGAAAAAAACTAAAATCAACAGGGGAATTTTGATCCAACCAAAAGAAGTCAGCCCAATAAAGCCTCTCTGTCCCAAATATTAATAAAATTTTAGGGAAAAAAATACAAAAATCAACTTCCCAAGTACTCTGAAGACTAAACAAAAGCAGGTGCACTGTGAAGGGTAGTTAAAACTTGGAGAATTACTCATATGGATACAAGAAACATTGTTTCCTTTCTCTCTTCTTCTCTCTTCTGAATCTGCCCCTGTTTCAGGGCTGGATGTGGCAAAATTTCTAAGAAAAACTATGCTTCCAGTTACAGAAATCTAGAAATTAGGTCCCAGAGAGGAGAAGTGTGGGGAAGAGTCCTAAATAGCAGAGAGTAAGAGAAAAGGGTTCTCTAAATCTGTGTAAAAATCTGCGATAACCCTAAACTCATCCCAGAGATGCATGGGTGTGGGACAAACCCAAACCAGAATAGCCACCTTTCTAAATTTAATTACCATCCAATTACCAGCCTACTTCCTGAATGAAGCATATGCATGTGAGGAAAATACAAGGCAAACTAGTCTGTCTCCCTGGATCGAAGGTGAAAAAAGAAAAAAATGAAAGAAAATCCAAAGCAGGGTAAGAGAGGTTTGAAAAATGAACGGACACTAGAACCACTATGCACAGAGAAGAGGTGGAACTTGCAGCCCGACCCTTACCAGGTTGTCTATTTGCTAAACAACAACAAAATATCTGTTAGAGGATTATAACAGGGCCCACAGTTATGTTCTAATGTAACCAGGACCCACAATGTTCAGGACATATTAATATGCAACATACAAAGAGCCATGAAAATGTGATTGTTTCTCACAGGAAAACACAAACAATAGATGTCAATGAGATGAACAAAACCTTGGACTTATCACACAGCGACTTTAAAGGAGATACTATAATTATGCTTTAGAAAATAAAGGTTAACAAAGTCTAAATGAATTGAAAGAGCTCTCCAAAAAGAAATAATAAATGTTTGAGGTGATAGAGGTGCTAACTACCTTGATTTGAATATTATACATTATATGCATTTATTAATATATCACAATATTGCACATATGTACAATTACTGTCAATTTAAAATATTAAAGAAAATAGAGTTCTCATCCAAAAATGAAAAGCATAAAAATGAACCATATGGAAATTTTAGACTTGAAATGCATACTATCTGAAAAAAAATATGCATGAGATGGGTTCGATATCAAAATTTAAAACACAAAGAAAAAGTCCATAAATTTGAAGATCAAGTTTATTATACATATCAAGTTTCTATGTACAAACTACAACCTGGAAAAAAAAAAAAGACTGAAACAAACTAAACAGATGCTTAAGTAGTTGCCTGACTCTATCAGAAGATATAATATTTATTTCTTTGGAGACCCAAAGAGAAGAACTGGCCGGGCGCGGTGGCTCAAGCCTGTAATCCCAGCACTTTGCGGGGCCGAGACAGGCAGATCACGAGGTCAGGAGATCGAGACCATCCTGGTTAACATGGTGAAACCCTGTCTCTACTAAAAATACAAAAAATACAAAAAATTAGCTGGGCGTGTTGGTGAGCGCCTGTAGTCCCAGCTAACGGAAGGCTGAGACAGGAGAATGGCGTGAACCCAGGAAGAGGAGCTTGCAGTGAGCCGAGATCATGCCACTGCACTCCAGTCTGGGGGACAGAGCACGACTCCTTCTCAAAAAACAAAAAACAAACAAAAAACTTTCATAGAAACATCAAAAATAATGTTTGACCATATATCTGAGCATCATGACCCAGTTTGGTTGACACATAAAACTAACCACCACGTGGCCTGTATCAGTAAGAAATTCAATTAAATACAAAAACATAGATATGTTAAAGATGGAAAAAATATATATACCATACAAACACAAAGCAAAAGAAAGCTGGATTAAATATCAAACAGGTAAATTCCAGATCAAGAAATATTTCTAGGGATAAAAAAAGAAAATTACACAATTATGAAAGCATTGATTCACCAAGAAGACATAATAATCATAAATATGAATGTATGTAATAACAGTTTTAAAATTCATGAAGCAAAAAATGACAGAACTACAAAGAAAGAAAAATAGAAAAAACCAAAATAATACTCAGACATTTCAATAACTGTATTTCAGTAGGAGACAGAACAAGTAAACAATACATTAGTAATGGTATAGAAGATCTGAAGAGCATTATCAACCAACCTAATTGACATTTATAGAACACTCCATCCAACAATGTCAGAAAACACATACTTTTCCAATGCACATGAAACCTTTACCCAGATAGACTACATTCTGCACCATAAAACAAGGCTTAATAAATGTAGGATTCATGTCATACAAAGAATGCTTGCTCGCCACAACAGAATTAAACTAAAAATCAAAACAAAAAGATCTCTGCAACATACTTCTAAATAACACATGCAAACAAAAAATCAGAAAGGAAAATAAAAGGTATTCTGAATAGAATAAAAATGAGATGAGAATAAAAGTATGTAGAAAAAAATGTATATCGCTAAATGTCTATATCCAAAAAGAAGAAAGATCTCAAAACAGCAACAATCAACACATTTGATGAACCTACAGCCAGGCTAATGACTAGGATAAACAGAAAGAAATTTTCAATATGAGAAATGAAAGAGGGAACATCACTACAGGTTCTACAGATATTTAAATGAAAATAAGGAAACAACTTTGTATCAATAAATTTTCCAGTTTAGATGAAACAGACAATTCCTTGCAAGATACATTAAATATACTTTATTAAGGCTCATTGAAGAAGAAATGGATCACCTAAATAAACTTGTATCTGTTAAGGAAATTGAATTTACACCTAATAACATCCCCAGGCACAAAAAAAAAAAAATCACACCTAGATAACTTCACTGGTAAATTCTAGCAAACATTGAAAAAAAAATAATAACAATTCTATGTAAACTCTTCCAGAAAATTGAAGAGTAGAGATCATTCTGTGAGGCCATTGTTTACTCTGACATGAAAACCAGATAAAGACAATTACAAGAACGGTAAACTACACACCAATAGTCCTCATGATCACAGATATAATATTCTTTTAAATTCTTTATTAAATTGAATTCAACAATATATAAAAACAGTAATATGTAACTACTAAATAATTTTATTCCAGGAAGTGGTTTAATATTTAAAAGTCAGTCAATGAAATATACCATGTTAACAACTAAAAAACAGTAAAAGTATGATATCTCACTAGATGCAAACAAAGCACCTGACAAAAATCCAACATTCATTCCCAATTTAAAGGGAAAAAAAAATCCAGCATCCTGAGAGAAGGAAATTTCCTCAATCTTACAAAGGACATCTGCAAAAAAAACCTACAAGTTCAGTCTGGTATTGAAGAAGAAAAAAAAAATTGTTTTAACCTACAAGTAATATCATAAATAAGAGACTGACCACTGTTCCCCTAAAGTCAGGAACAAGGTAACGTTGCCCATTTCACCACTTATCTATTCAATATTGTACTGGGGTTTCTAGCCATTGCAGTCAGGCCTGAAAAAGAAATTTAAAACAACCAGATCAGAAGAAAAGAAATAAAACTGATTTGCAGACAAAATGTCTACACAGAAAATCATAATTAATCACTTGAGGTCTGGAGTTCGAAAGCAACCTGGCCAACATGGTGAAACCCCATCTCTACTAAAAATACAAAAATTAGCCAGGCATGGTGGTGGGTGCCTGAAATCCCAGCTACCGGAGAAGCTGAGGCAGGAGAATTGCTTGAACACAAGAGGCGGAGGTAGCAGTGAGCCCAGATGGAGCCACTACACTCCAGCGTGGGTGACAGAGCAAGAGACTATTTCAAAAAAAAAAGAAAATTAAATCATAATAAATGAATTTGCAAATAAAGCTACTGAACTTTAGCAAGATTGAAGTAAACAAGATCAAATATAAAATCAATTTACAAATGGTAGCAAGGAATGAAAAATTTTATATTAAAAAATATCATTTACAATACCATCAGAAAATATGAACTACTCAAGGATAAATCTGTCAAAAGACATGTAAAATGCGTACACTGAAAACTACTAAACACTACTCAAAAAAATTAAAGAAGATTTAAATAGAGAGACACTACGTTCATGCTCCAGAATCAATATTATTAAGATGTTATTTCTCCCCCAACTAAACTACAGATTCAACATAGTCCCAATGAAAATCCCAGCAGGCTTTCCAGTAGAAACTGAAAAGCCAATTCTAAAATTCATATGCTAATACAAATAACAAAAACAACTGTGGAAAAAAAAGGACAAAGTTGGAGGACTCCTATTATCTCACCTTAAAACTACAGTAATCAAAATAGTGTGAGTTTGGCATCAAGATAAACAAATAAGTCAATAGAAAAATAAAGTAAACAGAAAATAGACCCATATATATATGGCTGATTAATCTTTAACTAAAGTACAAAGTTAATTCGATAAAGAAAAAATAATCTTTTCAACACATGGTGCTGGAAGAATTGGACATTCATATGTTTAAAAAAAAAAGAAAGAAAAAGAAAGAACCTTGATCCATGCCTCTCGTCATATACAAAAATTAACTCAAAATGGTTCATTCATTAAAATGCAAAACCTAGCCGGGCGTGGTGGCTCATGCCTGTAATCCCAGCACTTTGGGAGTCCGAGATAGGCAGATCACTTTAGGTCAGAAGTTC
>NW_012112142.1:2091579-2110337 GCF_000951035.1 Colobus angolensis palliatus | reverse complement strand
TTTGAACCCAGGAGGTGGAGGTTGCAGTGAGCCAAGATTGTGCCATTGCACTCCAGCCTGGGCAACAGAGTAAGACTCCATCTCAAAAAAATAATAATAATAATTTATGTATGTATATATATGTGAAACCCAAAACTATAAAACTACTAGGAGAAAATATCTGTGAACTAGGGTTGTGTGAAAACTTCTTAGATATGACACCAATATGATCAACCGTAAGAGAAAACTGGGCTTAATTAAAATTAAGAATTACTACTCTTTGAAAGACCCTACAATAGTACTAAAAGACAAGCCACAGACTGGGAGAAAATATTTGCAATGCACATATCAGATAAAGTACTTGTATCCAGAATATATAAAGAACTCTATTAAGATTTAATATTATTAAATAGGACACAAAAAGCAATTTAAAAAATAACTAAGAGACTTGAACTTTTCATCAAAGAAACATATACAGATGGCAAATAAGCACATGAGATGATGACTTGGACATAATTCATCATGAGGGAGATGCAAATTAAAACCAGAATTAGATACTACCACATACCTATTAGAATGGCTGAAGTTTAAGACTGACCAAACCAAAACTTGGTGAGATTATGGGTCAAACAGAATTCTTATACACTGATGGTGGGAATACATAATACTACAATCACTTTGAAAAACAGTTTGACTGTTACTTAAAAAATTAAATATATACCTACAATATGACCCAGCCACTACATTCCTAAGTACATACTCAAGATAAATAAAAAAGCACATGTCCATACAAATACTTGTACATGAATATTCACAGCAAGCTTGTTTTCAAGTGCCAAAAACTGGAAACAAATGTCCATCAATAGTGAATGGCTAAATATTGTGATACATGCATATAATGAAATAATATCCAACAATATCAGAAAACAAAACAATATAGGTGAATCTGAAAATAATTTATCCTGAGGGAAGTCAGACAAATAAGAATGCATACTGCATAATTCCATTTATATAAAATTCTAGAAAATCCAAATTAATCTACAGTAACAACAAACAGATCAGTGCTAGCCTATGGATCAGTATAAGGGAGGGATTACAAAGAGGCATAAGAAATTTTGGTAATAACAAATTTGTCGTTATCTTGTTTGTTGTGATGGTTTCAGAGATTTAGATATATGTCAAAACTTTCTATGTGCAGTTCACTATATGTCAATTATGCCACAATAAAGCTACTAAAAAATGATACTGGCAAAACTTAGTGAAATCTACATCAAGTCAAATATTTTGAAGTAATAAATGGTTTCAAGTAAATGTTAAGGTAATAAATTATACTTTCAAAATTAAAAGAAACAAATCTATCACAAACTCCCATATAGCTAAAAAGATGCATTTTGTTTACATCTGTATTGCATGAAAAAAGAAAAAAAAGATGCATTTTGCTATAGTTTTACCTAACCCTGAAATTAAACACAAGAAGGAAAGGAGATTTAAACCATTAAAGGAAAAAAAAAATTTTTTTTTGAATAATTTAGCACAGGAGTTAAAAAACTGCTGTGTAAAGGTTCAAACAGTATATTCTAGAACAGGGGTCCCCAGTCCCTGGGCAAGAGACCTGTACTGGACTGTGGACTGTTAGGAACCAGGCCACACAGCAGGCGGTGCACAATAGGCCAGCAAGCATTACTGCGTGAGCTCCACCTCCTATCATATCAGCTGTGGCATTAGATTCTCACAGGAGTAGAACCCTATTGTAAACTGTGCATACAAGGTATCTAGGGTTGCATGTTCCCTATGAGAATCAAATGATAAATGTAATAAACTGGAATCATCCTGAAACCACCCCCCACCCCAGTTTGTGGAAAAACTATCTTCCACAAAACCAGTCCCTGGTGCCAAAAAGGCTGGGGACCGCTATTTTAGAATTTATGGGCCACATCATCTCTGTTACAACTCTTTGACTCCGTTGTTATAGCAGGAAAGTAACCATAGGCAATATTTAAAAGAATGAGAGTGGCTGTGGTTATAGCAGGAAAGTAACCATAGGCAGTATTTAAAAGAATGAGAGTGGCAGTGCCACAACAAAATGTTATTTATGAAGACAAACCATTATAGAAGGGTCAGCCAAAGAAAGCAATAAAAATAAATACGATCACGAGCAATAATGGAAGGGCAGCCATAAGCAGGAAGAAGATCTTATCTACTACTACTGTACTAGAAGGAAGCAAACAAGAACGTGCTCTAAAATACACCTTTGGGGAAAAAAGATGGAAGTTGAAATAACTCCCTCCTAATAGCTCTAATTAAGTAGATGAGGCTGCTAACAGCTCACCTGTTACAACTGCTAACAGGAAGAGTTGTAAAAATTTTGAATTGTATCTGAAGGAATAAATAAAAGAAAAGTCTAACAATGATAGAAGTGTAGATCATGAATTTATAATAGTTTCAACACACAACACTGCATGACTTTTCCCCACTAGCCAAGGTTTAGCTTAGAGTGTGCCTACCTAGACTAATCTAGGATCAGAATTCTCAAAAGCAAATCTAACAGGACAAGGGCAGATGGAAGTTTTTGTTAGAAACCACTTCCAGCAAATAACGAAGCCAAGAAGGAAGTAAACAATGGCAGATGTAGTATGACACACTAGGATAAAAAAAAAGCAAGATCACAGGACAGAAGGTAACTATGAGGCTGAAGAGCATTGGAAAGGGCAATATTAGAAAAACAGGAGATAGATGATTTTGATTAAAGACTAAGATTGGAATTTTAAATTTATGATGTGGAAACATTCCAGTGATAAAAAGGTCTAGGTTTTTAAAATAGGAATGGATAAATTACGAAGAATGGCAGTAAGGGTACCAAAGTTAAGGAATTTAAAAAAGTACAAAATGTGAATGCTAAGATGAGTTAGTCACAAGGACAATGAAGTTATTCACACCTAGTGAAACTGAGATAAGGCTGTGTACCAAAAATTCACACACGAACACCACAAGTATAAATTATAGACTTTCCTTGCCCAGACTTTCAACAGAATAATTCTTCTTACTAGTTTTTAAATGTCTATGATACTATCTTGAAATTATTTTTTAAATAAAAAGTAGTAAAATCCTATACACTAAATCACAAAATACACTAAAGCACATCCACACCAATACTAAGAAAATAAGGTTATAAAATTAGATACTCTGGCACCAAAAAGAAAAAAATCTGCCAGGTCTTTACATAAACTCTTAGATCTTTTTCTGAAATTCAGTTATTGAATAGGAAATGTGTACAAAAGAAACAAACAAGTATTTATAAGCCTCATTTGTTTTGTGTTAATATGGCTATCATACGACCTATCCATTACATTCCTAAGTATGGCATATACTCAAGATAAATGAAAACATATGTCCATACAAATACTTGTACATGAATGTTCACAGCAAGCTTGTTCAAAGTAATAATTATTAGACAGTGGTAAGGGAAAATAAAGAGTACTCTGATAGCAAAACTATAAATAAATGACAAACTGTAAATTTACATCTTATAATGCTTAACTTTATGTGTCAACTGGGCTAGGCCATGGTATCAAGATATTTGGTCAAATGTTTTTCTAGATGTTTCTTTGAAGGTATTTTTTGGATGAGATTAACCTTTAAATAGGCAGATTTTTTGTACGTGGACCTTATCCAGTTGAAAACCTAACAGAAAAAAGCCTGACTGCTTTGGACAAAGAGAAAATTCAGTCAGCAGACTGCCTTTGGACTTGAACTGCAACATCAACCCTTCGCTGGGTCTCCAGTCAGCCTGCCTATCCTACGGATTTTGGATTTGCCAGCCTCCACAATTGTGTAAAACAATTGTTTAAAATAAATCTCTCTCATGCGTGTGTGTGCACGCACACACACTATTGGTTCTGTTTTCCTGGAGAACTCTGAAAATAAACCCCTTAAATGTAATGAATAAAGTTACTTTTTATCTTGTAGAGAATGAGCATTAAAAGATACCAAATAAAGAATCTGTAACAGAAGATCAATGTGCGTTTGAGCCTAGGAGTTCAAGACCAGCCTAGGCAACACGGTGAGACCTTGTCCACCTTGTCTCTACAAAAAAATTTTAAAAATAAGCTGGGCATGATGGTACATGCCTGTAATCCCAGCTACTCAGGAGACTGAAGAAGGAGGACCCCTTGAGCCCAGGAGGTCAAGGCTGCAGTGACCTGTGATCATACCACTGCACTCCAGTCTGGGTGACAGAGTCAGAACTCTCTCAAAAACAAACAAACAAACAAAAATCCCTGTGGGAATTTACTATAACTCGATAATTAAATTAGTTTCTGTAGCCGATGATTAAGCAAACTAGTCGCTAAACTTTTGTCGCCCAGACACTTTTTCATTAAACAAAAGATTTTAAACTTCCTTATGTGTAAAATAGAAGTATTCTGTTTTTGTTGTTGATCACTGTTATGGACCAAATAATTGCATATACCCAAAATTCTTATGTTGAAACCCTATCAATAGTATTTGGAGATAGAGTATCTAAGGAAATAATTAGGGTTAAATGCGGTCATAAGAGTGGGTCCCTAATCCAGTAGGAGTAATGTTGTAAGAAGAGACACCAGAGAGCTCACTCATGCTCTCTTTCTCTCTCTGCTACGTGAGAACACAGCAAGGAAGAGGATGTAGGCAACCCAAGAGGAGAGTCTTTACCAAATACCAACCCCACTGGCATCTTGATCCTGGACTTCCCACCTCCAGAACTGTGAGAAACAAATCTTTGTTGTGTAAGCCATCCAATCTATGGTATAATGGCAGCCTAAGCACACTAATACAATGCTGAGTCTGAAGTGGGAGGTGGTGGAAGTGATATTTTAAAGGAAAGATAGAGAGCTTGTCTCGGATTACAACTGAACACTATTTAATACTATTCTACAACCTAAAGATAATTCTGCTAAAGAAGTCAACAATACAGTAGCTCTATAATAGCATTCACCATACAAAATACTGGAATCATTTATCTGTCTTCACAAATTAAATAGTAACAAATAGTAACACAGCCTCTACAATTAAAGATTCACTGAAAAAAATGCATGATAATAAATGGGTCTTAAATCTTAACTCATTTCAAGCTATAAACTCATTTCATATGCAAGTTTCAATAATACTTTTCATACTTAAGAAGCTTTCAAATATTTCCAAACTAATCCCTTGTATGAAATATATTAAAAACTCTTGATATAGTAACTCTTACCGTAACCCATTCCTTTGGTCAAAAGCAGGAATCATAGAGTTAGGGTGTTCTGACATTAATGCAACAAGCAGCTGTAGGACATCCATTAGATTGTCATCCTATAATCATTTTAGAAATTGTTTTTAATGAGGAAAAAAACAACTTAATTGAATACTGAATACTTCTGAAATAGAAATTTCAACATCAGAAATATAAGTAGACATTATCTGTGACAGTTATTTTTAACAAATTATGTTCTTTAAATGTACACATTCACCTCTGTAACTCCAAATATACATAAAATAGCAACACAACTTCTTGTTTTGTGCAGGGGGACAGAGTCTCACTCTCTCACTCAGGTTGGAGCTCAGTGGTGTGATCTCAGCTCACTGTAACCTCTGCCTCCCAGGTTCAAGCAATTTTCATGCCTCAGCCACCCTAGTAGCTGAGACTACAGGTGTGCACCACCACATCTGGCTAATCTTTGTATTTCTGGTAGAGACAAGGTTTCACCATGTTGACCAGGCTGGTCTCGAACTCTTGGCCTTAAGTGATCTGCCCACCTCAGCCTCCCAAAGTGCTGGGATTACAGGTTGAGCCACTGTGCCTGACCTCAAAACAATTTCTTTGGTTTTTTTTGGTGGTTGTTGTTTTTTGAGACGGAGTCTCTCGCTCTGTCACCTCCTGGGTTCACGCCATTCTCCTGCTTCAGCCTCCAGAGTAGCGGGGACTACAGGTGCCTGCTACCACGCCTGGGTAATTTTTTGTATTTTTAGTAGAGATGGGGTTTCAACATGTTAGCCAGGATGGTCTCAATCTCCTGACCTCATAATCCTCCCAACTCGGCCTCCCAAAGTCCTGGGATTACAGGCGTGAGCCACCGCACCCGGCTTCAAAACAATTTCTTAATCAAAGAAATAAAATGCCTTTTATGTTATACTGAATGAAGATTTTGTAAAACATAACCTATAGAAACAGTATATCCAACATTATTGTTTTTTAAGGAAGGCTTATATATCAAGAAATTGTGGGGAAGGGTTATTCTTTATTACAGAAAAATATATTAGAGCTTCTAAAATGCTAATAAATGTTGCAAATCTGGTGGTAGTGGTAGGGGCAAGATATTATGTATCATTTCTTAAACTTATCTGACCTGGAATATTTTATTCACTGTGCCTCTCCAGAAACTAGTTCTAAAAGAACACTTTGTAGGAAATGATAACCGGATCGTTTTCATATACAGTATTACCTATTGTCACTATAAAGATAAACAATAAATGTTTACTTCGTCAACATACCACTAATATGTGGTAGTATTTGATAACATTTACAGAATAACAGCACAGGAACATACATGAGCTCCAGACCCCCAAAAAACTTCATGAAAATCCTTCACTACCTTTGTTGCATACACCAATATGTATGCATATCATTACAGCCAAGTTGGACAATACTGACACAAAAAGGAAAAGGCAAACAGCTAACAGAATTTAGTTAACTTGGTTGCCCTAACTCTAGTTTTCCTTCACTGCTTTGGAATTTTTACTATGGAAGCTACTTATATACCTAATTTTCAATAAGTTAAACAGATGATCTAGAGCTAGGACACTGAATCTTTGAAAGTGTTATTTACAGGACCTGAAACTTTCCTAACAATAAGGAATCACTGTGACTTCCAGTTTATCTCATACAAAGTACTTTATTCAGTCCCTTAGGGTTAATAAAAACAAAATCACATATATAGATCACATGAAATTCACCTGAAAACTGTTCAAATATTATATGTGGTCAGAAAAATCTAAAAATTAATAGAATTGCCTATTCAAGAGGAAAAAATATAATCATTAATGATTTTGAGTCAAATATTACTCAATCATAAAATTTAAGACATTCTTTTATACTTGAATTAACAAAGAGATCCAATCATTATCCCTTATTTAAAAATTAAAGAAGGCACTACTCCATACTAAAATATATTAATTCACAAGATATTAATTATAATATAGGAGTATAAACTATCATTTAAAATGCTATGATATAGTCCATCAATTCCTAAGTTTTACTAATTATAGGTAAAAATCTAACTAAAAAGAGATGATTTAGTTATATTGCAACTGACATATATTGCATTTTCCTGGTACTAAAAAATAAAAAGAAAAACAGATATTTCAACCTATTTAATTTTCAACCTTCTTTTCAAACACATAATTTTAAATCCCATTATAAATGAGTTGTTTAATATTTGAACACGTAAAGTCAGTGGGAAGACTGTGTTATAAATTTTTGAAAGTTAATCATTTTTAGTCATTTTCGTAATCTATTTTTTCATTTGTTACACTGGTTTCTGGAAATACACTGAAAGTATGCTTTGGTATACTTTATTATTAATTCAATGAAATCCAATGTTAGTACTTTTTAAAGCTTTTCATGATGATTCTCAAGATTCATCTTGTGGTAATAAAGGATATTGAAATAAAGATTGCTAGGGCTTAGTTCCTAAGTAGATACATTTATTTCCCATTACAGTTACATAATTATTGAAGGTTTCTTTACATTTTTACTTTTAAAAAAGTCCAATGTAGCTTCAAAAGTTAAAATTTCAAAATAAAAATTCAAATATTACCTCATGCATAGTCAGTAGGTAATTAAGAATGGCCTGTAATTCATCTTCCTTTACTCCAGAATCCTTCAAAAACATAACACAGGTATCTTATGTTTACATGCAAAAAAATGTTTAAAGAGAAATTATACACATAGATTTGTCAAGTTGGTCAGCTACTATAAATATAAAAATATAATGTAATAGAGAATCTAAATGTAAAACAAAAATTTGGGGAAGCACTAAATACATCAACGCTCCAGACCACGTAGAGGTCAAAAAAGATTTAACATCAGCTTCCTGTTTCCAACAGCTTGTATAATACGATAGCCTACTTACTAAAGCTACAGAATCCTGAAGTCAGCAAAAATAATAAGTAATGATAAATTAAAAAGTAATATCCACACCTACTACGCCTCTAAATACAGAAGACATATTTTTGACTGAAATTAAATGTGGAGAATAAAATGAACAGTTTCTGAAATTATCAAGTTAAAATGTCAAGTACCTAAAAATTAAATAGTAATTTCACTGGGGGGGAAAAAAAAAACACTGCACTTTTAAATATGAGCTCATTATGAAAATTTTCAACCGTTCTATGAGTATATTAATCACTAAAAAAGCTGCAATCTTAAAAAAAAAAAACCACACAAGAAGAAAAGAAATTGGAAAATAAAAACAGTATGCATTGGGAACGAGCAACAAAACAAAGACAATTCAAAGGATACTTTTTTTAATAAATGGAAATAAGGTATATGAATCTGAAAGGTATACTAAAAGTTAGGTTCACTTGCCATAATCTTACGTGACAACTAATAAAGCATTATAAAATCATATAGGAAAATACTGACAAAATATTGGTAACAACTACATTTATATACTGCTATCTTATAAAATCAAAATGCCTTTTTTAGAATGAAAAATTTTACTTTACCTGTAATAGAATGAAAAGGGACTAAATATGACCACTTCTAAAGGCTCATACACCTACCTGGTACATTTATACAGAAATACTATTTCTCAAAATCTGAATGTCAGGTACAAGGAGCCTGCTAAAAATGAAATCTCCTTCAGGAGTATAGTGCTCACAGAAACATAGTAAATATTTGCGGAATGAATGAACACACTTGAGCTACTAAAGAAATTTATATAACATAAAACACAACTACCAATCCCTAATTCTGCAACAATTTATATCCATATAGGCTCCAAAAAAGAACCAAAACAAACATGGAAACATCTTTCAAAGTATTTTCCAATGTGTAACCATAGTAACCAAGCAAAGAATAAACAAAACGAGATTGTATTTCATGTGAAATTATAAGCCACAATACACAGTATGCTACGGAATAAGGAATGTGAACTCACCTTCATCACTAATTGCTTAATGAACATCAACAAGAATGCTCGTAGAGAAAGTATTTCTTTTTTACTAGGTCGTGGTCCATCTTTTAAAAAATACACATACACAGTTAGTATTTAAAGGACCTCAAAGCTGTCAAAGTATAAAATTCTTATTCCCAAGAGTTTTTCCATTTGTTTGTAAGAAACATAAAGGTCAGTCTCCTACAGAATGACCTCTTTTATGCCTCCAGAAAGACAAGTGTTCAATCTTACACATACTGTATACACAATATTTCAAACATACAAACAGGTTATGTTGAAACTACAATGAAGAAGTTTGTACTTTGAATAGGTCAAAGAATGTCCAAACATAAAAATGAGGTAACAAATAAAATTTGTATTCAATAATAATACACTTATTTTAAGACTCTGAGAGTATTAGTAAGGTAACAGAAGCTTACAAAGAAAAAAACAAAGGAAAATCTAAACTGTCAACATTATTATTATATATGAATTCAGTATGACAAAATTTTTCTACTGTTATCATTATATAAGCTAATACAAAAATCTCAAAAAGAATGCCTCACCACACGATATCATTCATGAAGAAGGGAAATACTATGTTGACTGCCTCTGACATCTCCTTCTCTGCTTGGAAAAGTCCTTGGTCACACATGGCTCACATTAAATCAATTTTCATGTCTCAAACATATAATTTCCAAGTAGAAAGCTTTTGGAAACCAAACACTCATTGTTCTAAGATCCTAAGTTAGGAACCTGTTTGCTCATATATTTTATAATTTTCCCCCCACTAATCACTATTTACAGATAGTTCTTAGACCACCAAAGCATAGGACCACCATGACCTTGAACAGATCAATGAAAATAGGAAGAAAATTGTTTAAAATTTGTTCCATATGATTCCTAGACATATAAAAAATAAGACTATAAGACTACAGTTAGAATAGGATCACAAAATGTGTCCAGTTCTCTCATTTGAAGAATGAGACTTTCCCAAGGTCACTAATCAGTTATAAAAGGCAGGCAAGAATACAAAACTAGCACCTAGGACAGTACACGCATGATACACCTACAGCACCATGAAATAGTCATGAGAAAATTCTGACCCAGTTCTAGATCTGCCACAGCCTTGCTAGCTTAAAAAGTTCATAGCTTGCTAAATTACAGATACCAGATTCTCTGAGACTAAACCAAGCTTATTTTGAAAGTGATATAAAAAGTAGTATGCCAATGTGAAAATCTTCGTAAATCACTAAACAACCAAAGCCTCTTACTACAATGAGAATGTATGTTATTGACTCCCCAGCATCTATTTCTTAATTTCAAGCAACAGCCCTTAATTTTTACCAAGTGACTGAAGTCACCTTCACTTTCAGACCATGTCTTTCAAGGTAGGGGATGCTTCCATTTCTAAGCAATCAGAGCAATTATAACCACAGAAATGGGCACATGATATAATCAAAATCAATAAGCAACAGAGAGACTAAAAGAGACTTTCACTGGAAACACTTTATATAGGCAGATGCTCTTACACTGGATTTAAGTTGTTATGGATGTGAAAGTGGACCAGCTGCTTGCTACTACAAAGGGAGCGAGTATGTGAAAACAGTCATCACAGAAGAACTGGTAAATGCAATGAGACAAATTCAGTCCTATGGTCATACTTGGAATACCTGTATCAAGTTGTATCTGAAACTGCCAGTTTACACGAGCTGATTACCTCACTTTATGATGTAAGCCAATTCCAAGGAGACTGCTATAGTTACAAACAAAAGAGCCACTCTATGTCAAAAGTTTTATTTTGACCCCTTATATGAACTGCTGGTCATGTTGAATGAATATTACCCTGTCAGCAAGTTAGTCCTCATTTTGTAAGAAAATAATTACTAACATTTTGTAATTTCATTACATCTTTAAGAGAAGCAGATAACTCCTACTTCTGTAAGAAACCCCCATATTCCCAAAACACCATTTTCAAGGAATCTCATTGTGACAATCCATCTCATATCAATTACTAAAAACTAATTTAAAATTTCTCGGCATTTTCAGTGCCTTACAACAACCATCCTAGTCATATCAGCTCCCCAAAAAACTCACATCAGCACAAGTAGTATTCTTCCATACAAGTAGCAAGTTATTAAACTCTAGAAACCACAATTTAGGACAAACTATTACCATTATCAATGAGATTAAAATAAAATTTTGCCATAATGGAATATAGAAAAGCTGCCCAAATATATGATCGTACTGGTTAAAACAAAAAGAAAAATTAAATCCTGATTTGTATTTGTGTAAACTAATATACAGACAGAAATTATATACCTAATCCTTTCGGGGTAATACCACTTCGATCCTGAGGATTCACTGCCCAGTAGTAGTACTTCAGCGTGTGCATGATGAGAAGCACTGTTCCAACTCTCCGAATGGTGTTATATATGTTGACTGTACCAATGAATTCCGTGGACAGATAAGTATAGAGCATCAGTTGAACCTACAGAATAAAAATGAAGAACTTAGAGAACCCCACCAGCATTTTATCTGTTTCCAGTAACACTTTCAGGCTGTTTTCTTTTCACCATGCTTCTTCCAAAAAGTAAAATGCTGAGCCTGATAATAATATTCATATTAGGTAACACATACCCATTGACACACAAGCACATGCAGACACACTCCTTATAAAACCAAACCAGGTAATTTCTTTTTTTATAGCAGCATTATCAAATATGGAAACTTTTTGCTGCATTATTCCATGAAAATAACTTTGTGATTCCTATTTAGCAACCAGCAATTATTCCTAAGCATGTGTAACCTCTTTATAATAGACTTATTACTTACACTATCCATGCATAGTTGTTTGAAAAATCTAGAATTTCTTTCAAATATAACATTTGCAGAAAATCAGGAGCTGAAATGACTCAAAAGAAAAAGTACTAGTAATGCAAAAGGAAAAAATAAATAGAACTAAACCAAAAGAAAACCATAGAAAAAGATATAGAGCTTAACTGAGGAGTATTAGAAAAACAGAATTCTATGACAGTAGCTCATTACAAGAAACATTCCAATCTAGCATTTTCATCATAACATTATAATCTCTCAACATGTGTATCATGTCCCCTAATTTGGAAAGGATTCTACTAATCTCATTGATAAGCAGTCTAAGAAATACATAAGAAGTTATATATTTTTATATTAACTTCAAAATATCACCTCTTCATATGTAAGAGAAAGAAATAATACAAGTGCTACCCCACCACTGCACATTTCATCGCAACAAAAAATTAGCCCACCCCGGTGGTTCACGTCTGTAATTTCAGCACGTTAGGAGGCTGAGGCGGGCAGATCACTTGAGGTCAGGAGTTTAAAAGCAGCCTGGCCAACATCATGAAACTTCGTCTCTACCAAAAAATACAAAAATTAGCCAGGCATGGTGGTACACACCTGTAGTTCCAGGTACTCAGGAGACCCAGGCAGGAGAATCTCTTAAACCCAGGAGGTAGAGACTGCAGTAACCCAAGATAGTGCCACTGCACTCCAGCCTGGGCAACAGAGTGAGACCCTGCCTCAAAAATAAAATTTTTTTTTAGTGAAATTATGGGTCTGAAACTCATCAACTATACTCCATTACTTAGAGCAGCAAAAATAACGACTGCTTTTGCTCTACTCTCATGTTGATCAAGAATTTTTCATTTTATTGCTAGAGGGTATATTTTATAAGCTGAACAACTTTAAGTATAGGACATATATTCTGCCCTTGACCATAGACCAAACTACTGATCATTTATAATTGAACATTTATGTTACCTTCCTGGACAATGAGGGCATTTTCCTTTTCAAACCTGCAATGTACCTCAGTGTCACCTAGGGATTTCTTTAGAGAGCAAAAAAGTAGGTACCTATCTTCCAGGTGCCCTACAGATAAACAATCAAGGCTAAATCAATTAGAGTGTCAGTGAATAAATCTAACATGGTAAAAAGTGGCAGGTTCTGAACCACTTAAAAGCAGGGTTTGGAAGATCATTGTAATTCACAAAACCATATATGTGTCTATACGCATACATATACATTGTGATCTACTGATTTGCTGCAAAATGTTATTTTGATGTAGCTACTGCTGTTCAAATTGATAGGCCCAATCCACTCCTCATTGAGACAATGTGACATGGCTCAAATTCTTAACCATGTTGTTTCAGTCCTTTAGCAAATATTTACATCTAACTATATGCATAACACTGTATCATGGAAATACAATGGCACGTATGCTGTCCCTAAGTAGCTGAAATACAATTGAAAAGATAAAAAAAAAAAATACACTTATATTTAAGCAAAACAAATCAAAGATAATAAATATGCCCACCAAAACATGAAAAAAGTCATGAAGCAATATGTAACTGAGTAACATACAGCTATGAAATATTATTAATTCAGAGGACAGATAAATTATTATAGAATAAACTGAAATCATAAAGAAAAGCTTCACTAAGAAAGTAGGCATTAAGACAAGCTTTGAAGATGAGTAGTAGAATAGACAGACAGAATACAACAGAAAATTTCAAGCAAGAAAAATGATGGCTGAAATAAAGGTTTCCCTAGAGTTAGAACAATGGTTCTCAATCTTGACTGCACATTAAAACAACTGGAAAACTTTTTTTTTTTTTAATACTGATGCCTGAGTCCCATCCTAGTGAGGCAGGAGAATAGGGTCTAGAGGCAGGGAATCTAAGGACTTCCTAGAACTAAATCAAATGGAAACACTACTACAGCTATGACAAGAAATATCCTCTCCATTTAATAGGGCATACACCGAGTAAATGACTTTGTAACTTTACTGCATTGTCTTCATTTACATAGGGCCTACACCAAGCAACCAGTGGAAACCTCTAGAGGTTATTTAAACTCCAAAAAATTCTGTAACGGGGCTCTTGAGCCCCTATGCTCAGGCCTGTTCCCACACTGTGGAGTGTACTTTCATTTTCAATAAATTTCTGCTTTTGTTCCTTCATTCTTCCCTTGCCTTGTGCATTTTGTCCAATTCTTTGTTCAAGACACCAAGAACCTGGACACCCTCCACCAGTAACACCAGACTGATGAAATCAGAATCTGCAGTGGAAGTGGTGGGATTCTATGTTTGTTTGTTTTTAAAAACCTACCCCAACTGATTCTATTAGCAGTCAAGACTGAGAACCACCACTGTAGGGAAACCTTTTGGTACCTCCCTATCTACTGAGGATATTTCCATTTTTAAGCTAGAAAATCTAGAAATAATAATTGACATGAAGTCCTTAGATAAGGAACTACTTCATTTTGAGAACAATGGGAAACCATTAAAACTTCTGGGGCTAAGGAATGATAAGAATCATATGTTAGGAAAATATTGGGGTTGGGCATGGTGGCTCAAGACTGTAATCCCAACACTTTCTGGGGCTGAGAGAGGAAGATTGCTTGAGGCCAGAAGTTCGAGACCAGCCTAAACAACAAAGCAAGACCCCAGTCTCTACAAAAAATGTAAAAAGTTAGCTGGGAATGGTGGTGCACACCTGCAGTATCAGCTACTCAGGAGGCTGAAGCAGGAGGACTGATTGAGCTCAGGACTTCAAGGTTGTACTGAGCCATGGCCATGCCACTGCACTCCACCCTGGATGACAGAACAAGACTCTGTCTCAAATTAAAAAAAAAGAATATGTTGGAATTCCGGCAGAATAGTGATAAGTTAGACAAAGAAATGGAAAACTGGAGAAAGTTAGTCTATTGAGAATGATACTGTGGTAAAAGAAAAATGAACAGAGGCTGGGCCTAATGGCTCACATCTGTGATCCCAGCACTCTGGGGGGCTGAGGCAGGTGGATCACGTGAGCCTAGGAGTTTGAGACCAGCCTGGGCAACATGGCAAAACATCATCTCTACAAAAAAATACAAAAATTAGCTGTGTGTGGTGGTACACAGCTACAGTCCCAACTACTCAGGAGGCTGAGATGGGAGGATCACCTGAGCTGGGGAGACGGAGGTTACAGTGAGCTGAGATCACACCACTGCACTCCCACTTTGGTGACACAGTGAGATCCTGTGTCAAAAAAAATAAGTAAATAGAATTTAGTAGCAACATACAGAGATGAATGAAAGACCTCAAGATTACTCATATGCTAATTATGAATAAACCTTCCCTCATTCACTCATTATGTACTCCAATAGCCACACAAATTGTGTTAACATCTGTCTTTCCCACCAAATCTAAATTCTTCGAGGGCAAGTATCAAGTCTATCTTGTTCATCACCATATCCACAGCATCCACCATAAAGTAGTCACTCAACAAA
Source organism: Colobus angolensis palliatus (assembly GCF_000951035.1). Classification (NCBI taxonomy): domain Eukaryota; kingdom Metazoa; phylum Chordata; class Mammalia; order Primates; family Cercopithecidae; genus Colobus; species Colobus angolensis. The sequence goes on along the minus strand of NW_012112142.1, from coordinate 2,094,876 downwards.
TATCTGTTGAGTACACAAAGGACCATGGTAGACAAGAAAATTCATCTCTCCTGCTAGGTCATTAAAAAGATGGTCTCTGAGCAGATCTAAGATAAATGGAAACTACAAATCACTGGTAGCTCCCTTTTCCAAAAGCAAAGCTTTTCACATCCACACATCCAGACCTTCAACTTTTACCCAGAGGTGGATTGACCATGAAGCTGATAAAGCTTAAACTTTATGACCACTGATCTATAAATGTTTCTTCCAAGACCCTAAACCTAATTTTGTATGCATTATATTGTATTCTTCTTAAAAAATTTCCCACATGATAAACATTTGACCTTCAAGTCAAACAAAATTTGGATCTGCCCTTTTTTATGACTGTCTTCACAATAAAATAAAAGTGGATAAAACCCCTTGTGGATACATAAAGCAGATGACTAAACAGGAGAAAATGTTAATATTATCAACTCAACTGCAAATTCTAAAAAGGAAATTGAGGAAAGTTATTAAAAAGTAGAAGAGAAGAAATAGGGTATAATAATACTAGGAAACTAAGAAAATCAGAAGATGAATTTTTTTTAATTCCCCTCCAACTAAGTATCTAATAAGAGGCTTTCTGACCACATCAAAAGAGACACAAAGCCTTACAAATATGCTGATCAGTAAGACAAAAAAGTTTCTAGTAAAAGATTTAAAAAGTGACTTGAAACAATCCTCAAAAAGAAGACTGAGGGTCATGGAAGAAAATGAGGTCCAATTTGACCTGGAGATAAAAACGCTACAACCTCCAGCTGCCTCTTTTGATTATTTCCAAATGGCAATCAGAGTCAGCAGCTGTTTTTCTCTTTAACATTTTAAAAGACCAGCTGAAAATAAGATATTAAGACTCTAGAAAAGCAAAAAAAAAGTTTGCAGACTTTTTTCTGACAACTAGAATAAGTAGGTGCTATTCCAACTTAAACAATGATACACACTGCAAGTGGACCAAAAGGCAGAAGGGGAGAGAGGAAAACTGGGCTTGAAATAACACAACTTCTAACAAAAATTGTAGATAAGATAGATACAATTATGCAATTTAAAACAATGTTCTGTTTCAAGTTATGCTTAATACTGCCACTACTGAATTTTTAGGACAATGTATTACAACAATAGGATTTATTAAAGATTTTGTTCATACACCTTATCACAAATTCATTTACATTCACATAGAGCTAATTGGTTTGTTGTTACAAAACTGAAAAAAAAAATTCCACAAATGTTTTTATAATTTGAATTAATGTGAAACTAAAATGATTACATGAGACTAGTATATCATGCCTTCAAGGAAAAAGTGACATTTCAGTGGTACCTGTAAGAATGAAACTCAGTAGTTCATCACGTTGGAAGGCAAAAGTGTGAAGTAAAAAAGAGAGAGAGCAGGCGCAGGGTGAGTTCTTAAGAAATAGAAAAAAAAAGAAAAAATATATATGCATATTTACAATTGAACAAAGCTACAGTTACTAGGAAACATTATTAATTACATTAAAACTGTCTAACTTTGATTAACATTTAGTAAATGAAGTCTCTCTCAAATAAAACTTTATTTCATTTAATTTCCGAAAATAAGGACTATACCTGTATCTTTTAAATAATGACATTTACACAGAATATATTCTTTGTATGTGTGTATATATTCTTTGTATATATTAATACACACACACACACACACACACACACACACACACACAGACACACACACAGATTTGCAATTTTTCCTGAGGAGTAAAAAAGAATGCTTAGTCAAAAAAAGCAATCCACTGAAGTCCTGCAAAATAGTACATAAAAAAAAAGAAAATCCTCTCAATTATCACTCATCTCAAGCACAAAAACAGCAAAGATAGTAAAACAGTATCAATATACAGATATATATTACCTTGGCTGGGGTATGAATCCATATGGCAGGATTAAGAAGAACGTGATCACACAACTGCTTGAGCAGGGGCATCCCATTCTGCAGATTACTCAGATATTTTGAAAATGCAAGGCAAAGTTCAAGTACCGCTCTGCTGACATGAGATTTGGAAGACTGCAAAAAAGGTAGTTCAAATGTTATTACAAATTCAAGTCAAAGTAAGTGAATTACAGGCTATCCCTACCAGGAAAAAAGTTGGCCCACAAATTATGCTCAAAGTTAAAGATGCCATGAAGGTCACTATCACATTTGTTTAATAGAGGAATGGAGGCAAGGTAAAACAACAAAATGTTATTTTAGTTTGGGTAATTTTCTGTAACCAAGGAGACATTCTTGCAGACAGAATTCCTTAGCCACTTAGAGAACAAATGTATGGCCTGTAAATTAAGAATCAAAAACATAAAATATACTTTACCTTTTCAAGGCTATATCCTATTACCAAGAAGCCCTTACAGGCAAGCATCTGCTCCTGCATAGCAATTGAGTTCTTCAACAATTCCATGATAAAGGCCAGCAAGGTTGAACTACAATTTTTTAAAAAGGCAACGATTAAAAAACATATTCTATTTTTTTTAATTAGGTTAGATAGATGTAACCCTTCCATTCACCTTAATAAAAAGTTCTCCATTTCAAAGAAATTGAAGCTCCACTAAAACTGCTTCCAACATTACATCAGAACTAGATTTTTAATGTAGGACTAGGAGTTACTCAAATATTTATTTCATATACTTTATCCCAAACACAGTAATAGGTGAATTACTTAGAAACAATGACAAATGTTCATGATATAGAGAAAAATGAGCAACTTCCAAAAACAACCAATAACAAATACTTATGAAAAATATAGTAAGGCCTTAAAGAATAGATATAACTTAGATAAGCAAGTATATTCAACTTTGAAGTGTTAGGGGCCAAAAGGTGAGAAAAGACAGTGGAGCAAACAGAGTAAGGTGTAAATCCTCAAAATGTGTTAGGGCTCCAGACTTGCCCAGTCTGAATGGAGCAGAGGGCACATGAAGAGAAAGATGAGAAAGTTAACTTGTAGGCAAACCTGAGGTCCTTGAACACTAATTTAAGAAGTTTGTTCATTACCCCAACAACAAAATTGTAATTCTTCAGTCAGTCTTGAACACTTTTAAAACTGAACAGGGGCTACAACCATGCTCTACTACCTACAATTTTTAAAGATTCCCAGAAGGGAAAGGAATAAGGTCAGTTGTTACTGCCTTCTCAGAGAGAAGTCCCACCAAAAAAAAAAAAAAAGAGAGACAGAGAGAGAGAAAGCATGACCGGCAGCCAATCTCCACCCCCACATCAGTGCTTCCACTGCCAGCAATTTCAATAAGGGCATAAGGGCATAA
>NW_012112142.1:2075501-2091454 GCF_000951035.1 Colobus angolensis palliatus | reverse complement strand
TGTAAGTAAGCCCTGTTAGAACACGGAACAAAACAATTCTATAAAGTATTAATATGTCAGGGTAATTTTATATTTTTTAAAATATAAGTTGACAAATACTGGATTTGATAACTTTTTCTTTTTTAAAAAAAATTGTTACCTGAAAATAATCAGGACAAAACTATTCCATTATTATACACATTGGTGGTAGACATCAAGTTACATATAAAAGCAAAAATCAAAGGGAGAATTTCAAAATGAGAGAATGTAAAAGTCATTTAAATTTCTCAAGTAACAAATGAAACAATAATTTCACTACAAATGAAACAATAATTTCACTATATACAGTTTCACTAGAATATACAGCCATGAGAAATGTAAACTCCTTTCCCACATCCCTTTGTCTTTTTTAGACTCAGGACTACAACACAAGAGACAAAAATGTGGTAAATGTACAATCTAATTTTTTTTTAAAAAGACTAATCCACTTCAGATAACGCTATTAAAATTGTTGGCTTCCAATTACATAAATGCAATCAGTAATAAATAATTAAAATATGAAAAGTTCCATAATAAATCCATTACCAAATAATTTAAAATATTTCAGAAATTAAAAATTTTTTATTGTATTATGGGTAGTAAAAAAATTTTAAATTTAGACAAAAAAACTATTTATTTTTGTGTAACCCATTATTGCCATTTACATTATTCTAAAACCAATTTACTGTGTTTCTTACAGCTTCCATATTTCCTACTGATAAACAAGAACTTGAGTTAATACTGACATAATTAATATAGTCTTGTAATACAGTTTATAGTTCACAAGTTTCTTTAAATTATTTTGACTCTACAACAAAACCTGAAAGACAAAATATTGTATAGCTCAACAGTGATGAAAGTAACCCTCACAGCAAATTAAAGAAACAAAAGCACTCACCATATAGTCAAATCAACCTCATCAGACAAATATTGCCTGTAATCCAACTGTGCAAAAAGTGGAAACAGTACTTGTACTCCTCCAATTGAATGCATTGCACTTTGGATGGAATGTGTTAAAACTGCCTTTACATCCTTGTAAGATCAAAAACACAGTAAAGACTTCAATGATTTCTTTTCCAAAACAATTAAAAATAAGGCACAACAATAAATGCAGAAACACTAAAATGTGACATTCCATGTATTTAACAGAAGCTACCAAATACATCTCAATAACACATCAAAAATTACCAATATAAACTTTCTTAAAAGATCACAGTTAGTACCTGGAGCATGAGAGCATGTGGTGAATGAACAAAAATTGAAGGATTGTCCTTAGGAGATGATTCAAGGCAAAGTTGGGCATCTGTAGCCCGTGGATTGTACGTGAACGCAATGGCACTAGCGAGTTTCCCATCATACAACAGAAGTTTGTGATGCTCAGCTAGGAAAAGGTCGCTTTCTGCTTTGAATTTAAATGTACCCTAAGAATTAATTAAAAACAGTTAAATAGTATGCCACAAAAAGAGAATCTAAGTAGAAATCAACACAGGTGTAAAATTTTAAGGAGGTAGACCGTTGATAATCTTTTAACAGTATCATATAAGAGGACCCCTCTTTGTTTACTTCTCAAAATGGCTGAATTTAAAGATATAACGGAAATCAAGTCAACTTGACATTAAAACCTTACCTTAAAAATGTAAAAGTGACCAACAGATCACATTTTATCTTTTTTTCTTATACTCTTTTTTCAAAATTGTGGTCAAAAGTATATAATATACAACTTACCATCTTAAGTATTTTTAAGTGTGTAATTGAGGAACACTAACTGTATTCATATTGCTAAACGGCAAATCTCTAGAACTTCTGTATGTTTCAAAACTGAAACTCTGTAGCCATTTAACAACTCCCCATTTCCTGCTCCCCATCAGTCCCTGACTATCACAATTCTACTTTCTGTTTCTATGAGTTGGACTCTTAGATACCTCATGTAAGTGGAATCATACAGTATTTGCCTTTTTGTGACCAAAGCATTTCATTTAGCACAATGTCTTCATAGTTCCTCCATGTTTTAGCTGATGACAGGATTTCCTTGTTTCTTAAGGTTGAATAATGGTCCTGTGTGCTTATGTGTGTTCTCTGTCACATTTTCTTTATCCATTCACCTGCTACTGGACATCTGGGTTACCTCTATTTCTGAGTTATTGAAAATATTACTATGAACATGGCTGGGCAAATATCTCCTTGTGACCCTATTTCTTGTGTGAAAATATGTCTCCGTGATCCTCTTTTCAATTATTTTGTATATATCCCATAAGTGAGATTACTGGATCACATGGAAGTTCTATTTTTAATTTTTTGAGGAACCTCATATTGTTGCAACAGTGCACAAAAGTACCAATTTCTCCACATTCTCACCAATACCTGTTATTTGCTGTTTTCTTTTTTGAAGAGTTATTCTAAATGGTGAGGCTATAGCTCGCTGTAATTTAAATTAGCATTTTTCTAATGTCTAGTGATATTGAGCATCTTTTCATATGTTCATTGACTATTTTCATATCTTCTTTAAAGAAATGTCTACTCAACTCTTTTATGCATTTTTAGTTGTTTTGTTGTTGTTGTTGAGTTACAAGATTCATATATTCTGGATATTAATCCTTTATCAGACATATGATTGCTAAATATTTTCTCTCACTCTGTAGGTTACCTTTCCACTCTGCTGGATATTTCCTTTGATGCTCAGAACTTTATAACTTTGACATCATCTTATTTGTCTGTTTTTGCTTTGGTTGCCTGTGCTTTTGGTATCACAATCAATCAAGAAATCACTGCCAAATTCAATGTTGTAAAGCTTTTCCCTTATGTATTCTTTCAGGAGTTTTATAGTTTTACATGTTACTTTTAGGTCTTTAATCCATTTTCAGCTCATTTTTATATATAACATATAATATGAATTAAGTATAAAACTTTTTTTCTTATTTTTCGCATCTGGATATCCACTTTTCCCAACATCATGTGTTGAACACACTGTCCTTTCCCCAATATATGGTCTTGCCTCACTTGTCAAAGATTATTTGACCGTATATGCAAAAGGTAATTTCTGGACACTATATTGTGTTCTTTTGGCCTATGTGTCTAAGCAAGTCTAACACTGTTTTCATTATGTATTATAGCCTTGTAATAAATTTTGAAATCCGGAAGTGTAAAGCCTGCAACTTTGTTCCCCTTTTTAAAGACTGTTTTGGCTACTGAGAATCCCTTGAGATTCCATATTAATTTTAGAATTGGGAGTCAGGGTACAGCTCTTTTGCCACCTTGGTTGAGTTTATTTCTAAGTATGTTATCCTTTTCGATGCTATTTTAAAAGAAATTGTTTTTGTAATTTTCAAACTGTTCATTATTACTTCATTATTGCTACATAGAAACACAATTGATTTGTGTGTATTGATTTTGTGCCTTGCAAGTCTGCTGAATTCATTTCCTAGTCCTAACAGTTTTTGGTGAAATCTTTAGGGATTTGTAGATACAAGGTCATGCCATATACAAACAGATCATTTTACTTGTTCCCTTCCAATTTAGTTGCCTTTTATTTCTTTTTCTTGCCTAATTGCTCTAATTGGATTTCCAAATACTATGTTGAATAGAAATGGAAAGAATAAGCATCCTTGCTTTGTTCCTGGTTTTAGAGGAAAAACTGTCCATTTTTTAGTCATGGGCTCTTCATATATAATACTTTATTATGTTGAGGTAGTTTCCTTCTATTCATAGATTGTTGAGTGTTTTGTTTGTTTTTTAACCAAGAAAGAGTGTTGAATTTTGTCAAATGCTTTTTCTGTATCAGCTGATATATGATCATATGGATTTTGTAATTCACTGTTAATGTGGTACATTGCATTGACTGATTTTCATGTTGAACCATCTTTGCATTCCAGAAATAAATCTTAATTTGACAATGTATATCATTCTTTTAATGTGCTGTTAAATTCAATTTCTTAGTGTTTTATTGAGGATTTTTCCATCAATATTCATCAGGGATAATGGTCTATAGTTTTCTTTCTTGTACTATCTTGATCTGGCTTTGGTATCAGGGTGACACTGGCCTCATAAAATCAGTTTGAAAATGTTCCCTCCTCTTAAAATTTCTGTAAATTTGAGGAGAACTAGTGTTAATTCTTCTTTAAATAACTGATAGCATTCTCCAGTGAAGCCATCTAGTCCTCAGCTTTCTTTGTTGAAAAGCTTTTTATTATTGATTCAATCACCTTACTAGCTATAGGTCTTTTCAGATTTTTAAAATTTATTCTTGATTCAGTTTCAGTAGGACATATGTTTCTAGAAAATTATCCATTTCTTCAAAATTATCCAATTTGTTGGCATACTTTTCATAGCACTCTCTTATAATTCTTTCTATTTCTGTGGCATGTTATAATGCCTCCTCGTTAATTTCTGATTTTACTTATGTACTCTTTTTTCCTTAGTCTTTGTAAGAATTTGTCAATTTTGTTGATGTTTAATAAAAAAAAAAAAAATCTGTTAGTTTCACTGATTTTTTTCTCACTACTTTTCTATTTTCTACTCCAAGGGTCCCTAACCAGGTATATAACCTGTTAGGAACAACAGCAAGAAGTGAGCGGGGGCAAGCAAGCCAAGCTTCATCTGTATTAACAGCCACTCCCTATCACTCACATTAATGCCTGAGCTCCATCTCCTGTCAGATCAGATTTTTATAGGAAGGTGAACCCTATTGTGAACTGCACATGCAAGGGATCTACATTGCGTGCTCCTTATGAGAAATTAATACCTGATAATCTGTCACTGTCTCCCATCACCCCTGGATGGGACCATCTAGTTGCAGGAAAACAAGCTCAGGGCTCCCACTGATTCTACATTATGGTGAGTCATATAATTATTTCATTATATATTACAATATAATAATAACAGAAATAAAGTGCACAATAAATGTAATGCATTTGAATCATCCCGAAACCATCCCTCCTGTGCCCCCACCACCCATGGTCCGTGGAAAAACTGTCTTCCATGAAACTGGTCTCTGGGACCAAAAAGGTTGAGGACTGCTGTTCTATTTCATTTATTTCTGCTCGAAATTTTATCATTTCCTTCTATCTGCTAACATTGACTTTATTTGTTCTTTTTCCAGTTCCATACTGTATAAATTAGGTTACTGATCTGAGATCTTTCTTATCAGTCATTATCACCATAATCTTCTCTCTTAGACTGAGGTCACTGAATCCCATAAGTTTTGGCAGGTTGTGCTTATATTTTGATTTGTCTCAAGATATTTTCAAATTTTCCTTGTGATATATCTTTGACCCAATGGCTGTTTTAAGTGTGTTGTTTAATTTCTACATGTTGGTGGACTTTCCAGTTTTTCTTTGGCAACTGGTTTCTAGTTTCATTTTACTGTGGTCAAAAAAGATACTTGGTATAATTTCAATCTTAACTTTGTTGACACTCGCTTTGTGGCATAACACATGTCTATCCTGGAGAATGTTCCATGTGTGCTTAAGCAGAATGCAGGCCAGGCACAGTGGCTCACGCCTGCAATCCTAGCACTTTGCGAAGCCAAGGCAGGAGGATCACCTGAGGTCAGGAGTTTGAGACCAGCCTGACCAAAATAGCAAAACCCCATCTCTATTGAAAGTACAAAATTAGCCAGGTGTGGTGCCACATGCCTGTAATCCCAGCTACTTGGGAGGCTGAGGCAGGAGAATCGCTTGAACCCAGGAGGTGGAGGTTGCAATGAGCCGAGATTGTGCCATTGCACTCCAGCCTGGGCAACAAGAGTGAAACTCTGTCTCAAAAAAAAAAAAAAGAAGAAGAAGAATAAGAAGAATGCACATTTTGCTGTTGTTTCATCGAGTAGTATGTATATTACTGCTAAATACATTGGGCTGCACTGCTGTTCAAGTCTTCTGTTTACTTACTGATCTTCTGTCTGGTTGTTCTATTCATTATTGAAAGTTGAATACTGAAGTCTCCTACTATCATGGTGTTGCTATCTACTTCTTTTAATTCTATCAGTTTGTTTCACATATTTGAGAGCTCTGATGTTATGTACATATATCTATATTTGTCCTATCTTTCTGGCGAACTGACCCTATCATCATCAAATGTCTTTGTCTCTTTTGACAGTTTTTGACTTAAAGTCTATTTTGTCTAATTTAAGTAGGCTACTCCTACTCTTTTCTGGTTACCATTTGTACACATCTCTTTTGTTGTGCGTACATTTTAAGTGTATATATTTATGGGGCCCATAAGATGTTTTAATACAGTCATGCAACATGCAATAAGCACATCATGGAGAATGGATATCCATCCCTTCAAGCATTTATCTATTTAGTTGAAAATCATCCAATTACACTATTTTAAAACGTACAGTTATTATTGATTATAGTCACCCTACCATGGTATCAAATAGTAGGTCTCATTTTTTTTTTTTTTTGTATCTATTAACCAAACTCTCCATGTATAACCCACCTTCAAATCAAGCTGAACTAACATTGGTTAAGCACAAAACAGTAAGTAAACTACCTTGTATCCCAGGCCCAACTGATAAATAGCAAATATCTGAGCTGCATTAAGAGCTTCACTGAAAAGGTAAACTGCAGTCATCTGGCCACAGAATACTCTATTAGCATCTGCTGTTTCTGATGAGCCCAGGAAACATTTGTCAAAGGTCTGTAAAGGAAAAAAAAAAGGAATTAGGAAAAAAAAAAAAAAAAACTCCAAAAATAATAAAAACCTATATTATCATAAATGTTTTGTCCATTCTAAACTGTATCTAAATAGACTAAAATAATTTATACCATAAAACCATTAGAAAGAATGTTGAAAAATGTGTATGTAATGATATTAGGGGATCAGGAAACATTTGTCAAAGGTCTGTAAAGGAAAAAAAAAAGGAATTAGGAAAAAAAAAAAAAAAAACTCCAAAAATAATAAAAACCTATATTATCATAAATGTTTTGTCCATTCTAAACTGTATCTAAATAGACTAAAATAATTTATACCATAAAACCATTAGAAAGAATGTTGAAAAATGTGTATGTAATGATATTAGGGGATATAGAAAAGTTTGAAACACGTGTGTTCTCAAGCCAACTCCCCCCTAGATCAAATCCCTGCATCCTATGCCACTGAGTACGGCAAGTTATTTAACCTCTTTGTACTCCACCAATCTGTAAAATGAAGATTATAATAATGCTTATCTTGCAAGGTTGCTGGGGCTTTTTGAAAATAAAGCTATTTATTACAATGCCTGGAATACAAAAAGCACTCAGTAAAAGTTAATGTAAGAAAAAACAGGTTACAAAATGATACTTACATACAAGCCCTTTTTTGTATTAAAAAGGAGCTAACATTTATTGAGCACTCATTCTGCATAAGGCACTCTGGTAATAGATTTATGGATATTATCTGATTTAATCAGATGACAACTTTCTGAGGTATTAATTATTTTATGTCCATTTTCAGGAGGAAAAATACTAAGGCCTAATATTTAGGTAAGGTCATACAGTCAATAAACGACAGAGTTGAGATTCAAACCTAAGTCTGTCTGATTCAGGACCCTGATCTCTTAAGGTTATACCATCACAAAATATGTATATATGTGTAGCAAAGGATATGAAAAGAGGAGTTAATGGTGTATGGGTAATATACTTTATGTTCATTTTCCTGCTCTGTATTTTTCAAGTTTTTATTAAAAAAAAATAATTACAGGAAAAACATTGTAAATTTCATTGTAACCTATAGATTTATTTTTGAAACCTGTAAATGTTACAACATACTAGTTATCTATAGCAGTTAGAATTATATGAAAGATTTATAAGCATGCATCATTTAACTAATTCAGAAAAATGATCAGAACCCTATAGAGGAGGTCTCGTTCATTTTGATAAATGAACCAATGACCCACTCCCCAGATATAGCCACTGTTAGCTATAAATCCTTATTTCTACCTATACAGAATAATTTTATAACAAGGACTAATATTTTAGTGACATATTAAGTTCTATTAACAAATTAACATGCTAGCCAAATTATGTTTATAAAAATCTACCATTGTAATGATTTGAATTTTATATTCAAGTTGTAAAACTGTTTCTTGTTTAAAAAACTCATGCTTTTAAAATCATTTTTTTCATTGCAACATTTTGAAACTACTTACGTCACTAGTGTTGACAAACCATGTTATCTCTCCATAGGAAGCCAGTTCACCATTCACATAACATCGAAGTTCACTATTCTTCCATCGGTTATAGATGTGCACTATGGTAACCATATACCACTGAAGAAGCAAAAAACAGTTAAAAATACAAAGATAACAATTATCCCAATAACGCAACCATATTGATGAGTAAAAGTTAAATGATAAGCTGTAATTCAACCTAAAAATAAAACAAGACTATCTTTGTTAAATTTAATATTTACCTTCTGGAACAATTATCTATTCATGAGCCTTTCAACTGATAAGAACTTAATCACTAGATTATTTTTCCAGCTTTTTATTATGGAAATTTTCAAACATACCCCAAAAATCGGAAAATCAAGTACAAACACCCCCTTTTCACACCACCTAGATTCCACAATTGTCAAATTTTTGCCATATTTGCTTAATCTATCTGACTACCTATCTATCTATACATTTTGTTGATGAACCATTTATTAACCTCTAAGTTTTAAGGTACAAAAGTAAACACATATTAAATTTGCAATAGTAAAATAAATGCCATAGATATTTCCTATTTGTATCTCCCTTAATCTCCATAAATAACTAAATTTGCAATCTTTTTCATATCCAAATCAGAGAGGTCAATTATCCAGTGATTTACGCTTCATCTTTTGAAACAGTAAAAATGGAGTTGTGCTTTAGCATGTTATTATCTGAATAACATTAAAACTAAGCATTTTGATGACTAGCATAGCTTGTTAACGTAACTATGACTCAACAAGATTATGTACCTTTTGTGGCTTGAAATCAAATTTCACACAATGTTGAAAGCCTTTTCCTTTTGACTTTATTGATGTTATAATCAAACAGCCTCCAACAAAATGAGCAGAATAGCCAAGACCTTTGCTGGTTCTGAAACTATAAAGATTAGGTTTTCATTTTACCGCTAAATATTCTTCTCAGTTTCAAAGTAAGGTTTTAACACTAATCAGTTAAATAAATACATACCAATACAAATATGGTTTATCCTTATCTACATTGATGTTATTTACAGGATCCATTCTAAGCCATGTATGAAATGTAAAACCATTCTGGTACGGCCATTTGGCTATAGGAGGTAATGCAATAGCCTAAAGGAAAGAAACTTTGAGTTATTAACTCATGTGAAAACCTGTATTATTAAAATCATGAAAATAAGACTTTGCAATGCTACATATATTTGAACTACATCACATTACTTTATGTCACAATCAAAATATCTGAAAGAAGACTCTTTATCTGGAAGAAGACTTATAGTAACTTTTTAATTTTCCCTAATACATAGTAATGTTAATTAAATGAAAAAAATTCAGTGTAACCTGGACACGTGAATCTTATATTCTTCATTTCTTAAAATGAACATATCCACAGAGATTCTAATTAAAAGAGACAGGAAGTGATAACAAATTGGAAATTTGATGAAACTTTAAGGTATTAGAATAGAGAAAGATGGACAGGAATGGAAAGAGAAGAGAGAAAAACTTGGTATATGCTGCTTTTATAAAACTACAGATATAAAACTGAAGAAGATTAGTTCATAATATTTTTATTCAGAGGTCAATATACAAATGGCTTTACCACTTGGTTTAGATTTTTATTTAAAAGATCATACTACATAATAAAAGGATCTTGTATAGCCAAAACAATCTTTAAGAAGAACAGGCCAGACGCAGTGGCTCACGCCTGTAATCCCAGCACTTTGGGAGGCCAAGGCGGGAGGATAACCTGAGGTCAGGAGTTCAAGACTGGCCTGACCAACATGGTGAAATCCTGTCTCTACTAAAACAATACAAAAATTAGCCAGTCATGGTAGTGGGTGCCTGTAATCCCATTTACTCAGGAGGCTGAGGCAGGAGAATTGCTTGAACCCACGAGGCGGAGGTTGCAGTAAGCCGAGATCGCGCCATTGCACTCCAGCCTGGATGACAAGAACAAAACTCCGTCTCAAAAAAAAAAAAAAAAGAGCAAAGTTAGAGGACTCATACTACCAATTTCAAAACCTACCATTAATATAAAGTAACAGGGATGAAGACTGTGGTATTAGCATAAGGCCCTGGTGTCCTTTGGTTAGGCAAATCCTTATTATGCCACCAAAAGGATAAGTGACAAAAGAAAAAATATATACATTGGACTTCATTAAAATTAAAACCTGTGCTTTAAGGAACACCATCAAAAAAGTGAAAAGACAAGCCACAAGAATGGAGTAAACATTTGCAAACTGAATAAATGATAAAGGATTTGTAACCAAAATATATAAAGTACTCTTACAACTCAATAATAAAAGCACAAGTAAAATTTTAAAAAGGGCAAAAGATCTCAATATACATGTTTCCAAAAAAGATATACAAATAGCCAATAAAAACATAAAAAGATGCTCAATATCATTAGTCATAAAGGAAATGCAAATCAAAACTACAATGAGATACCACTTTATACCAACTAGGATAGCTATTAATACAATCACAGAGACAGATATTAGCCGGGTGTGGTGGCTCACGCCTATAATCCCAGCACTTTGGGAGGCTGAGGCAGGTGGTTCACTTGAGGTCAGGAGTTCAAGACCAGCCTGGCCAATATGGTGAAATCCCGTCTCTACGAACAAAACACAAAAATTAGCTAGGCATGGTGGTATGCACCTGTAATCCCAGCTACTCAGGAAGCTGAGACACAAGAATCGCTTGAACCGGGGAGGCGGAGGTTGCAGTGAGCCAAGAGCACACCAGTGCATTGCAGTCTGGGTGACAGAGCAAGCTCCATCTCAAAAACAAAAAAAATAGACATTAACCATGTTGGCAAGAATGTAGAGAAATTTGACCCTTATACATTGCTAGTGGAATCATAAAATGTTACAGCTACTTTGAAAAATAGTCTGCAAGTTCATCAAAATGTTAAACAAAAACCATATGACCCAGTCTAGAGATGGGGACATTAAAACTTTTGTTCACACATAAAATTGTACACTAATGTCCATAGCAGTATTATTCATAGTAGCCCAAAAAGTGAAAATCCCAGATATCCATTAGTTGACAAATGATTTAAATAAAGTATGGTATATCCGTACAATATAATATTAGCCATAAAAAGAAAAGAAGTACTGATACATGCTATACCATGGATGGACCTTGAAAACATTATGATAAGTGAAAAAAGCCAGTCACAAAAGACTACATGTTGTATGATTCCACTAATATGAATGGTCCAGAATAGAGCTGGGGAATATGGGGAGTGGCTGCTAATCTGTATGGGGTTTCTTTTGGGTGTGATGAGAATGTCCCAAAATTGACTGTGGTAATGGTTGACAACTCTGTGAACACATTTACCTACTGTATCATATACTTTAAATGAGTTAATTGTGTGGTATGTGAATTATATCTCAATAAAGCTGTTTTTAAAAAATTCAAACTATACAAGCTTCTGTTTTATTGTAACTTACATATGCATGTATGTATACATATAATATATACATATATTCTTTTATATGTATTAGATATGACCTAAAACATGAACGACATCACAGAGCCAAACTTCAGTAATAACACTGAGACTTCAAGAGGCTGATTTAAAATGAACGTTGCATTAAGAAAAAAGGAAAGGAATAACTACAACTCACAGACTAACAAAAAAAATTTTAGGAGAAAAACATATATTCAGTGTGTACACATGTTCTCTCTCACCCAAAATAATAGCAAAGATGTATACGTTTTCCAAAAATACTTCATTCATGAATACTTTAAATTCCCAGTAAAAGCTATGTTTAAGGAAAGGAAGTCACTGAACATATTTAAAACATCTATTCTCTTCAAGTTTCAAAAGCTGTTCAGCTCACCTGCCCTACTTTCAAGATAAATGCATGCACTGCAATCTCAGAGAACTGTAAATAATAAAATTATAACATGAGGCAGGAAAAAAGTTAATTTCTTAAGAACACTTTTTTTAATGTTAGAGGCA
The DNA here is from genome assembly GCF_000951035.1 of Colobus angolensis palliatus. Lineage (NCBI taxonomy): Eukaryota > Metazoa > Chordata > Mammalia > Primates > Cercopithecidae > Colobus > Colobus angolensis. Next base: position 2,079,321 of record NW_012112142.1, on the reverse strand, counting down.
ATGATAGGCTATGATAAGAAAGTAAAATTATTCTGAAAAGCTACAAATCTAAAAGGTCTTATAAGGAAAAACTGTAAAGGAAAAAACTGGGCAATAAAACTTTTCAAAGAAAGTTGTATATTGTGTATATAACATTCAAATATCACAAATGTCATATTAAAACATATTCTTATCTTTCTGCAGATATTGCTAGGCTACACAGGGCCTAATATAAGATTTTATAAGAACAAACATAAAACAATGATTGAAAGATAAGCTCAGGAAAAGAACAGACTGAAATATCTTTTTTAAAAGTTTGTTTTGGGCCGGGCGTGGTGACTCACGCCTGTAATCCCAGCACTTCGGGAGGCTGAGGTGGATGGATCACCTGCGGTCAGGAGTTCCAGACGAGCCTGGCCAACGTGGCAAAACCCCATCACTACAAAAAGTACAAAAATTAGTCAGGCTTAGTGGTGGGCGCTTGTAATCCCAGCTACTCAGGAGGCTGAGGCAGGAGAATCACTAGAACCCGGGAGGCAGAGGTTGCAGTGAGCCGAAATCGCGCCACTGCACTCCAGCCTGGGCAACAAAAGCAAAACTCCGTCTCAAAAAGAAAAAAAAAAAATAGTTTGTTTTGCTTGTAAAAGACTGACCAACGTAATAATGAGATTTTAAAAACTTCCATAAATACCATATATACATTATAGAATGTGCTTCAATAACATTATGAAACATTACAGATATCACTATTATACATAATTGTCTTATGTATAAACTGATTAACAGCTTACATGAACGCTGAGACCAACATAATTTGGAAACTCACAAGTCAAGGAAAACTTGCATAGTAAGTTTCAAAGCCTCTATGTCGTCACTATCACTCTATACACCAGGTACAAAAAAAAACACAGGTAGAGTAATGAAAGGTGAGAGAAAGACGTTCACAAAGATAGACATGAAGGTGTTACACACAAACAGCTACTTAAGACAACACGGCTATGTTTAAAAGAATGAGGTTCTTATTCCATTGCTGACTCAAGCTGTGACTGAACATTTTCTCAACTAATTTAAGCCTCTGTTTCCTCAACCTCCAAAGCAATTACAAAAAAGTAACATGCAGTCATAAGGATTAAAGTGTGTTGAGCAGAAGTTTCTACCTAGCACAGAACCTGTCAGGGGTGTTCACAGAGCTGTACTTTCAGGGAGCAAAGGAAAGAAGAACTGGGAGTGATTTCCTCATTAATATTTACTTACTGCAGCACTCTTTCCTGGAAAGTTAAAAAAGGCATCAGGACCATACTTCTGAGGCATATGTTTCAACACAGACAGCAACTTCCCAGCATGTGGAGGCTATGAAGATAATTAACAATTCATTAACCACAGTATTCACCAGAAGACCAAAAAAGAAAAAAACACACATTTTTAATATAGCCTTGCTTAAATATATACAGGAATAATGCTATAAGCTTAAAAGCATAGAAAACAACTTTTAAGTTACTTTCAATTATCTTAAAGAAATAATGTACTCTACACCAGTTTTTGTAATGCTGTAGGGCCTATCAGGTATTCAATAAATACAAGCCAATATCATTAGACATCTGAAACTCTTCTCCAAGCTGCAGCAAAAATGATCTTTTTTTTTTTCTTTTCTTTTCTTGAGATGGAGTCTCGCTCTGCCGCCCAGGCTGGAGTCCAAGTGCAGCGGCGCGATCTCGGCTCACTGCAAACTCTGCCTCCCGGGTTCAAGTGATTCACCTGCAGAGTAGCTGGGATTACAGGTGTGTGCCACCACACCAGCTAATTTTTTTGTTGCTTTGTTTTGTTTTTGAGATGGAGTCTCACTCTGTCGCTCAGGATAGACTGCAATGGTGCAATCTCAGCTCACCACAACCTCTTCCTCCCAGGTTCAAACAATTCTCCTGCCTCGGCCTCCCAAGCACCTGTGTGGTACATGTGCACGCCATCACACACAGCTAAGTTGTATTTTTAGCAGAGATGGGGTTTCTCCATGTTGGTCAGGCTGGTCTTGAACCGACCTCAGGTGACTCATCCGCCTGGGCCTCCCAAAGTACTGGGATTACGGGCATAAGCCACCGTGCCCGGCTTACATTTTTTGTATTTTTAGTAGAGGCAGGGTTTCACCACATTGGCCAGGCTGGTATCAAAATCCTGACTTCAAGTGATCCGCCTGCCTCAGCCTCCCAAAGTGCTGGGATTACAGGCATGAGCAACCACACCCAGCGGAAAATGATCTTTTAAAAATACAAACTACACCAACCCACCACCCACCCTTCTTTAAAATTAAGACACTTAATAATTTAACAAATACTTAAATAATGCTTACTATATTCCACTGTTAAAGGTACTTCAAAAAGATACTTGCACAAGCATGTTTATAGCAGCATAATTGACAATTGCAAAATCGTGGAACCAACCCAAATGCCCATCAATCAATGAGTGGATAAAGAAAGTGGGATAAGATGGCCGAATAGGAACAGCTCCAGCCTCCAGCTCCCAGCGTGAGCGACACAGAAGATGGATGATTTCTGCATTTTCAACTGAGGTACCAGGTTCATCTCACTGGGTCATGTCGGACAGTTGGCGCTGGTCCGTGGGTGCAGCCTGACCAGCGAGAGCTGAAGCAGGGCAAGGTATCACCTCATCTGGGAAGTGCAAGGGGGAAGGGAATTCCTTTTCCTAGCCAAAGAAAATTGAGATACACAACACCTGGAAAATTGGGTAACTTCCACCCTAATACTGCACTTTACCAAGAGTCCTAGCAAACGGCACACCAGGAGATTATATCCCACACCTGGCCCAGAGGGGTCCCACACCCACAGAGCCTCCCTCATTGCTAGCACAGCAGTCTGAGATCTAACTGCAAGGCAGCAGTGAGGCTGGGGGAGGGGTGCCCACCATCGCTGAGGCTTAAGTAGGTAAACAAAGACACCTGGAAGCTCAAATTGGGTGGAGCCCACCACAGCTCAAGGCCGGCCGGCCTGCCTGCCTCTGTAGACTCTTCCTCTGGGGACAGGTCATAGCTAAACAAAAAGCAGCAGAAACTTTGACAGAGGTAAATGCCCCCGTCTGAAAGCTCTGAAGAGAGCAGTGATCTCCCAGTACAGAGGTTGAAATCTGAGAACGGACAGACTGCCTGCTCAAGTGGGACCCTGACCCGAGTAGCCTAACTGGGAGACATCCCCCACTAGGTGCAGACTGACACCTCACACCTCACACGGTGGGGTACACCCCTGAGACAAAGCTTCCACAGCAAGAATCAGACAACAACACTCGCTGTTCAGCAATATTCTATCTTCTGTAGCCTCCACTGCTGATATCCAGGCAAATAAGGTCTGGAGAGGACCTCAAGCAAACTCTAACAGACCTACAGCTGAGGGTCCTGATTGTTAGACGGAAAACTGACAAACAGAAAGAATACCCACACCAAAACCCCGTCAGTACGTCACCATCATCAAAGATCAAAGGTAGATAAAACCACAAAGATGGGGAAAAAGCAGTGCAGAAAAGCTGGAAATTCAAAAAATCAGAGGGCATTTCCCCCTCCAAAGGAATGCAGCTCATCGCCAGCAATGGAACAAAGCTGGACGGAGAAAGACTCTGATGAGTCGAGAGAAAAAGCCTTCAGTCAATCAAACTTCTCAGAGCTAAAGGAGGAACTACGTAACCAGCACAAAGAAACTAAAATCCTTGAAAAAAGATTTGACAAATAGCTAACTAGAATAACCAATGTACAGCAGTCCTTAAAAGAAATGATAGAGATGAAACCCATAACACGAGAACTACGTGACAAATGCACAAGCTTCAGTAACCGACTCGATCA
>NW_012112142.1:2062955-2070833 GCF_000951035.1 Colobus angolensis palliatus | reverse complement strand
ACCTGCACGTTGTGCACATGTACCCTAGAACTTAAAGTATAATTTTTAAAAAAAAGACACTGTGAGATAGATAGATAGATAGATAGATAGATAGATAGATAGATAGATATAATGGAATACTACTCAGCCATTAAAAGGAATGAATTAACAGCATTTGCAGTGATCTGGATAAGACTAGAAACTATTATTCTAAGTGAAGTAACTCAAGAATGGAAAACCAAACATTGTGTGTTCTCACTGATATGTGGGAGCTAAGCTGTGAGAACGCAAAGGAATAAGAAAGATACAATGGACTTTGGGGATTTGGGGTAAGAGTGGGAGGGGGACGAGAGACAAAAGACTACAAATATGGTATGGTGTATACTGCTCAAGCGATGGGTGCACCAAAATCTCACAAATTCACCACTAAAGAACTTACTCATGTAATCAAATACTACCTATACCCCAATAACTTATGGAAAAATAAAATTTAAAAAATAAAAATAAACATTTCAAAAAAAAGGTACTTCAAAAACACTAAAATATTTTAACCTCATAACCACCCTATGGGATGGTATTATTATTATTATCCCCAGTTTACAGAAAAAGAATCTGTGGCAGGGGAACATTCCCAAAGTCACATGGGCAATAACTGTCAAGGTCAGGATCAGAACTCAATCTGCTCCAGAGTCCATCCTTTTAAACAACTATACAGATGCTCCTCAACTTATGATAGGGTTACATCCTGATAAACCCACAGTAAGTCGAAAATAATGTAAATTGAAAGTATATTTTCGACCCAAAATACTGTCAACTTAAGATGGGTTTAGCCAGAGGTAGCCCCATCCTAAGTCAAGGAGCATACGGAATGCATATCACTTTCACACCATCATAAAGTCAAAAAATAAAATAAAAAACTGTACTTTCACCATTAAAACAGGGACCAAAATCTTTAACATGGATTATAAGATACTTTATCTACCTCTTTAGCCTCATTTTGCTTCTTACTCTCCCCTTCTCCCTGCACTCCATCCTTCTCTCAGTCTTCTTCCCACAACAGGGCCTCAGCAAAAGCTATTCCTTATGCTTAAAATGTTCTCAAAAGGGCTCCTCTACTCCCCTCTTAACCAAGTCAACCTTACCCAGCCTTTAGAGCTCATCTTGGCCGGGCGCGGTGGCTCAAGCCTGTAATCCCAGCACTTTGGGAGGCCGAGACGGGTGGATCACGAGGTCAGGAGATCGAGACCATCCTGGCTAACACGGTGAAACCCCGTCTCTACTAAAAAATACAAAAAACTAGCCGGGTGACGTGGCGGGCGCCTGTAGTCCCAGCTACTTGGGAGGCTGAGGCAGGAGAATGGCGTGAACCCGGAAGGCGGAGCTTGCGGTGAGCTGAGATCTGGCCACTGCACTCCAGCCTGGGCGACAGAGCGAGACTCCGTCTCAAAAAAAAAAAAAAAAATACTAGAGCTCATCTTAACAGTCACTTCCTCAGGGTAGCCCTCCTTGAAACTGAGAGTGGATTAAACTTCCCTATCATATTTCATTCTACAATATACCTTTACTGCATAGCATATAAATATAGGTATACACAGAGCATATACATATAAAAGCTGCAATGCTGAGTTTATTTGATTAATGTTTCTTTGGTCCACACGTCTCTAATACATGAAACAATCAGCAATAAAAATGAAAAATCTCATTTGCAGTTACAAGGAAAAACAAAAGATAATCAGACATACCATGTCATTTTAATCTGTTCATAAGCAAATAAGAAAAGTGCAGGGCATTCCTCCTTGTTAAAAGTTTAAAAGTTCAAAACAGGGTCAAACTACAAATGAAATCACTGGTTTGCCTTCATCTTATTTTCATAGAGGATATAAATTATAATTACTAACTGTGTAAAAGAGTTTGGCAACCTTTCACCTACATATTAAGTGGAAAGCTTCATTCTTAAGTGAACAAGAAATTTTCAATTAATCATACTGCTCAATTATAAGAGCATAACAACAAGTAACTACAATCAGTGAGTTTTTTAAAATAAATTCCAAAGTAAAATAACCAAAAATAACTTTGCAGTTAAAAATAAAAATACAGTATTGTAGCATGTTCACCTAGAAACATCATTCCTCCAAATTTCCTTTCCTATAAATCAGTCAACAAAAGAATACATTAACATAAGCACTTTACTTGACAGACATTGCTAGGGGAGTATATACTGTACTGGGAAAGCCTTTCAGAAAAAAACTTAGGCCAGGCACAGTGGCTCACATCTGTAATCTCAACACTTTCGGAGGCCAAGGTGGAGGGATCGCTTGAGCCTAGAGGTTTAAGACCAGCCTGGGCAACATGGCAAAACTCCATCTCTACAAAACAATACAAAAATTAGCCAAGAATGGTGGCAAGTGCCTGTGGTCCCAGCTACTTGGAAGGCTGAGGTGGGAGGATTGCTTGACCTAGGATGCAGAGGTTTCAGGGAGCCGAGATAGCACCACTGCACTCCAACCTGGGTAACAGAGCAAGACTCTGTCTGAGAAAGAAAAAGAAACAGGAAAAGAAAACGATGTAGTAGTCATATTTCAAGAGTCTGTAAAAACGTTCATGTCCACCAATGCACTATTTCCACATGCAAAAATCTATGCTAAAGTAATCATCACAAGGGCAGAGATTTAGATACAGGGAGTTTTTCACTGCACTGCTATGACAGCAAAAGATAGAAATAATATGCCTAATATCAAATAACTAAATAAATGTAATGAATATCTGAGCAAGGCCTTGCTCTCATTTTATAAATAGTTCATTATTTTTTCCCTTTATCATCTAAACCTATTCTCATTCTCCTCCCACTCCCCACAGGCCACTATATTAACATGTTTAATCTTTTATATGTAGATTATTCCTTCAAAAATGTTTTTTGGGGCTGAGTGTGGTGACTCACACCTGTAATCCTAGTGCTTTGGGAGGACTGCTTGAGCTCAGGAGTTTGAGACCAGTCTGGACAACATGGCGAAACCCAGTCTCTAAAAGAAATGCAAAAATTAGCCCGGCATGGTGGTGGACATCCATGGTCCCAGCTACTTCAGAGGCTGAGGTGGCAGGATCTCTTGAGCCCAGGAAGCTGAAAATGCAGTGAGCCATATCACATTTATGGATCTATGTGAGAATTTCTTGGAATATGCACTAAGGAGTGAATTACTAAATCACTGGATACAGTATAATTAACATTAACATGACTAAGTAGCACTAGACTCATCTTGAGGTCCGCCCCACTAGCATTCATTCCAACAAAAAGCACACCAAGTATAAAATAACCCTGTATCCCAAAGTATACTTGCCATTTTCCATAAAATTCTTGAGAAACTACACATGGAAGGTGACATATCAATACTGTTTTAATGTGAATGTCTCTAATTATTAATGATTTTGTGTTCATCTGATTGTGTGGTTTCTACCTCTGTAAATAATTTTTTTTTTTTTTTTTTTTGGGACGGAGTCTCGCTCTGTCGCCCAGGCTGGAGTGCAGTGGCCAGATCTCAGCTCACTGCAAGCTCCGCCTCCCGGGTTCACACCATTCTCCTGCCTCAGCCTCCGGAGTAGCTGGGACTACAGGCGCCCGCCACCTCGCCCGGCTAGTTTTTTGTATTTTTTTTAGTAGAGACGGGGTTTCACCGTGTTAGCCAGGATGGTCTCGATCTCCTGACCTCCTGATCCGCCCGTCTCGGCCTCCCAGAGTGCTGGGATTACAGGCTTGAGCCACCATGCCCGGCCGTAAATAAATATTAGTTCATGTTATTTGCTATTTTCTTATCTATAATTTTCTATGCTTATGAATATAATAAAAATATATTACATATTCAGAATAAATAATGTGAATATAAATAAAAACCAAAATTAAACATACACTTTCTCTTCTGGACACGACACAGTAATAGGACCTGGACGCACCAACCTACTATAAACAACTAGAAAAGTGGGCAAAATGTATCAAACAAAAACAGTTTTCAGTATGGAGGAAGAGGTAGTTCAAGACTGTGATCCCTGAGAAAACAAACAAAATGACTTTAAACCTGGTGTCAATTTCCATATCATTGCACAGGGAAACCAAATAAAACCTGAAAGTCTCAGTGAGTTGGAAAGAAAGTGGAGTCCACAGTGGATAGAAGTTTCAGAGCAGAATACTACGGAGGAAAGAACTGAACAGAGAAGTCCCAGAAACTGCACTGACTCTTTGGCTTAATACCAGACTGATCACGCTTACGATAAAACTCAACATGGTGGGGCTAAGATAGTAAGAGCTTCAAGTTAAAGAATTCCCAAAACTAATACAGAGCTAGGAATTGTTGAGACCCTACTAGACACTTTGGAGAGACCACAGTCTTGCTACCTCCTGTCCTATGTCTGCGACTTAAGAGTTACTCAATAGAGACTCTGTAAGAGACATGCCTGAATAGTAAGGCTAAACTAGCCCTAGCATAACAGCCACTCTAAGCCTTACTGGAAAAAAAAAAAAAACCTTTAAACTAGTTTTAAAGGATAAAGTTGATCCACAAATAACTTTGATCTACAAATAACTTATCTGCCTGCAAAACCAGTCTAACAATCATAAAATATGACAAAATCCAGCTCTCAGCAACATAAAATTTGCTGTCTGATATATTGTCTACATTCAGTAGCCATAAGCAGCAGAAAAATGTGACCTACATAAAGAAGCAAAATCAATGAGTAAACTGACCTAGAAAATGACATTCTAGAATGAAAAAACAAGAGCATTAAAGCAACTATTAATATACTAAATATTTTCAAGGATTTAAAAGAATTAAATGAGGAAAAAAATGGAAAATATTTAAAAGAACCAAATAGAATTTACAGAAAGAGGCCAGGCGCGGTGGCTCACGCCTGTAATCCCAGCACTTTGGGAGGCCGAGACGGGCGGATCACTAGGTCAAGAGTTCAAGAACATCCTGGTCAACATGGTGAAACCCCGTCTCTACTAAAAATAGAAAAGTCGGCCAGGTGTCGTGGCGTGCACCTGTAATCCCAGCTACTCAGGAGGCTGACGCAGGAGAATCACTTGAACCCAGGAGGTGGAGGTTGCAGTGAGCTGAGATCACACCACTGCACTCTAGCCTGGCAACAGAGCAAGACTCCATCTCAGAAAGAAAAAAAAGAATATACAGAAAGAAAAATATACTATCTGAAATTTCAGTGGATGCAATTAACACACTGCTGAAGAAAAGATCAGTTAACTTGAGACTACAGCAATAAAAACAATTTAAAATAAAGCACATAAACACTAAAAAAAGAGTTAACAGATCTCAGTAACCTGTGAGACAATATCAAGAGGTCTAATATATCTGTAATTGGAGTCCCAGAAAAGATGGGAAGGGGGGACAAGAAGACAGTATTTGAAGAAACAATGACTAAAATGTTTCCAAATTTTATGACAATTGCCTTACACACTCACAGACGTAAAAACTCTAAGAAGACAAACACAAGGTAAGCTAGAACCAGAAATATAATCAAATTCAATGACAATCAGTAATAAAACTCTAAAATTAAACACATTAAACTAGAGTTTGAGAGAAATATGCTAAAGAATCTAAATTGTAACATAATGAAAAAGAGTAATTATAGGGCACAATTTTAGATACATTTAATGAAAGCTAGATTAAGGATCAGCTGACTTAGCTGTTGCTGTGGGCAATGTAAAGGGCACTAAAATAAGCCTGGAAATGCAACAAAAATAGAGAAAATATTTACTACTCCTCCTCAACAGGACAGATAACTATATGGTTGAAGAAACAGTTTGATAAGGCACTTGGGGTTCAAAATAAGTTCACCCCCAATACTACCCATTGCAAATGACTCCTAAGTTGCATCTCAAGAGGGTAGATCCAATTAACTGCAGAGGTTTTGTTCACAGAGTGAGTTACTCAAGTTTAAGGGACTCAGATAAAACTAGATCAAAAAGAAGAAAAGGTATGTACTATTACCTAATACTTTTCTTTCTCTACATTTATCTTCTTTTCTAATAAACATTGAATGTACATTTAAAGAACAACAATTGGAAGAAGAATTAAATTATCAGTTTGCCTGAAACACCATTATCTTAGTGCATACTTTTAGGGTCCAAGTATGGCAAGAGTAGCCATAGGGATCTCAATGCTATTTTAATTAATCTATTCAATTTGACAATTATCCCATGTATAATAATATCAGTTACTTTACAAGCTACTAATGTGTTTGGGCGGGGGATACTTTAAAATACCAAAGAGTACTTAAGTTTTTTTACCCATTGTCCTTTATCTCCTTGAAGTTTACTGAAGAAAAGCTTTAGCTCGCGAACTGTCAAATTATAGCTAGCCAGCACTCCCAACATGTCAACTAAAAGATCTGGAAACAAAAGAAAACAATAAAATAACTCAGCTAGTTATATTTCTCGAATATTTAAAATAAACTGTGCTTATTTAAGGGCTTGGACACTAAAGTTCTAGGTGCATGCTACATGCTCAAATATTTCTTAAATATTGCTAAATGGAATAAGAAAAATAAGTATTTAAAAATTAAATTTTATTTATTTGCATACATTGTACTATAGAAAAAAATCATACCTGCTATCATATTGTCAACTTTTTCAATTTTCCCAAGCACTTTTTCAACAAGGCCTACTTCAGTGCAGACTTGAAGATTCCGTATGCTTTTCTTCAGAATAGCTGTAAACATGCTCCAGACTTCTGCTTGGCAAGTAATGTCACATTTTTCCAGTAGGTCCACCATGCAGTTGATACTCTCACCTTCTTGGATAATGAAATTCATTTCTAAATCAAACTGTCCTCCTACCAACTTCCAAGGAAAAAAAAAAAAGTAAAAGCATTAGTATCCTCAGTATCACTATAGCATGTTCCTAAACATTAGATTAACAATAACTACTCACATTCTTCCTCCAAAACAAAAGGTTCATTAAAAACACACACACACACACACACACACACACACAGCTCAAAAACTGAAGTTTCTGAAGTAATCTCCAAATTTAGACAATAAAGTCAAGTAAGAGAATATAAACATTAAAATATTTTTCAACAAAAACAAACATAGGATGTCTTAGGAAAATTGCTATCTACTAACCTGTTACCAATAAAGATCTAAATCAGCTCTACAATTGCTTCTCATTCAGTATTTCGTTTATGAAGTATCAAATCTGTGAACTACACTGAATAATCTAAAGGTTCTTTGTTAACCAAACAAGTAATAAGCTCATGGTAAAACTGAAAAGCTGAAAAAGGCTCAGAATGGTCACACATGGGAGTTTATATTAGTCAAATTTTTGGTTTATTAAGCCTGTTCATTTTACTTCTCTTCTTTTCTGTCAATAATCAGTATAACTTACATATAATTAGTCACACATCCAAAGTCAGTAATCAAGAAAATGTATTTCACTGATATTCCTATGAAAATGCTATAGCTATACTGGCCTTGTCATCTCATCCACAGCCTCCCAACACAGAGGGAAGGTTTGTACATTTTAAATAAATCCTAATTATGTAAAGGAATTAAAATACTTTTAGAATTACCTTTGTAAAGTTATCTTATTTAACTAGATTTTTTAAATAAATTTTTTAAATTTAAAAATATCTACATTTAAGGTATACGATAATACAATCAACTAGACCTTTTAAAGATCTCTGTCAGAAATAGTTACACACATGATTCACCCACACTTCTTTCTTTCTGAATACTTCTCGGTTTTTCATTATGTATTTCTAAACTGCATATCCAAAAGGTATGCAAGTAGAAGAAAGTGAACTTTAAAAAACAAATCCAGGGCCGGGCGCGGTGGCTCAAGCCTGTAATCCCAGCACTTTGGGAGGCCGAGACGGGCGGATCACGAGGTCAGGA
>NW_012112142.1:2061236-2062125 GCF_000951035.1 Colobus angolensis palliatus | reverse complement strand
AATGGCTTATAAATAAAACCAGACATGACCAAGTAGAGTTTAGTCCAGGAAAGCAAGGAAGGTTCGAAACTAGGAAATAAATTAAAATTCCTTTCAGCAGGATCAACAACATGTATCCCAGGTTCTGACAAAAATAAAGACAGGCAAGAGACTGAAAAAAATGGAAATGAACAATGTGAGGATCAGTACTTGCATGCAGAGAGACAAGAACTCCTGGCAAGCACAGTGATAAAGACATTTCATCTTTCTCAGAAAGCTCTGGCAGAGATTTCAGTGTACAATGCTTTGTATTATCACTACCAAGCAGTGTTAGAAGATGATAGCTGGGATTCTACTAAAACAGTCTCTCCTTGTGATGGAGTCAATTCTCCTAGTTACATGGCCCTAGCTAAAAACTGTATGTGCCTGGTTAGCTAGTCCTCCTGGATAAATGCTATAAGCTATTCATTATACTATGATACATTCCATTCTACTTAAACTGTTGAATTAGATTATATCGTCCATAAATGTATTGTTTGTAAATTTTAAAAATACATAATTCAAATAAGAACTTTAATATTGCTGTTTTGGTTTTGTTTGTATTATTTCCTTGTCTGTAACTTTTTATTTTGAAATAATTTCAAACATTCAAAAAAAGTACAGAATTCCTTTATACTCTTTGTTCAGCTTCCCCAATGTATATATATTACATAATCATAGTATAATCATTTAAACCAGGAAATTAACTTTTACAATACCATTAACCAATCTACAGACATCACTCATAAAAATGTTTAAAAAGGGCCGGGTGCAGTGGCTCAAGACTGTAATCCCAGCACTTTGGAAGGCCAAGGCAGGCGGATCACGATGTCAGGAGATCGAGACCATCCTGGCTAACACGGTGAAACCC
>NW_012112142.1:2032805-2058046 GCF_000951035.1 Colobus angolensis palliatus | reverse complement strand
CCAGCCTGGGGTCTTGAACCAACATGGTAAGACTCCATCTCTACCAAAAATAAAACAAAAAATTAGCTGGGTGTGGTAGCATATGCCTATAGTCCCAGCTGCTTGGAGGCTAAGGTGGGAGGATGGCTTGAGTCCGAGAGGCAGAGGTTGCAGCAACCCAAGATTGTGCCACTGCACTCCAGCCTGGGCGACAGGGCGAGACCCTGTCTCAAAAAAAAAATAAAAGCAAATGCACAAAATACCACCGATGCGAGCTGCAGAGCTTATGAAATCATCATAAATAAAAATGGTATGAATACAAAAGTTTGGGATTTCTCAAGTAACCTATTTCTAACAAATTACTCACTGAGTCAAAAATAATTCAGCACAATATAACAATGACATTGCAGAAGCATTATTCAAATATTTAACAACTGGCAGAGTGCAGGCATCATGCAATCAGAACACATATGAAATCTATCAAGATGGGCTCAAGCTGTAAAAATCTCATACTTACATACTAAGGCACACTGGCTAAATATTGGCCTTCATAGAACATACGTTAGTGAAAAAAAATAAGAGATACAACACATCTACAGAAAACAATCACAAAATACAAACCTCTAATATATAATAAATTTATAAACTCATTCAACACACTTTTACTGAATGCCTACAGTATGCCATGCCCTGAGAAAATAGTATAACAGTGATCAATATGACAGAAATAGCCTACCCGTATTTGTAGGAATCAATACTGTGTCTTATATCCTACAGAAATCTTTTTTAATTGCTTATTTAGAAAATGGTGGGGTGTGCGCTGGCTCGCACCTGTAATCCCAGCACTTTGGGAGGCCAAGGTGGGTGGATCACCTGAGGTCAGCAGTTCGAGACCAGCCCGGGCAACATGGTGAAACCCTAGCTCCATTAAAAATACAGAAGCTAGCCAGGTGTGGTGTTCCATGCCTGTGGTTCCACCTACTCAGGAGGCTGAGGCAGGAGAATCGCTTGAGCCCAGGAGTTTGAGGTTACAGTGAACTGTGATCACACCACTGCACTCCAGCCTGGGTGACAGTGCAAGACTCTGCCTAAAAAAAAAAAAAAAATTAGTTTAGGGATAGCTATATTCAAATATCTGGGGGGAAAAAAATCAATCCATCCCTCATACCATAAAAAAAATTCCAAATAAGTCTAAGATTTAAATGTAAAACTGAAATCATAAAATGAGTCTAAAATAAAAGTCACAAAAGCACTAAATGGGTTAGGTGTGGTGGCTCATGCCTGTAATCCCAGCACTTCTGGGAGGCCAAGGTGGGAGAGTCTTGTGAGTCCAGGACTTCAAGGCTCCAGTGAGCTATGATTATGCCACTGAACTCTAGCCTGGGTGACAGAGTAGGACATGTTTCTAAAAATAAAAATTAATTAAATAAAAGCACTGAATGAAATGATACAAAAAACATTTTATCACTTCAAGTGGTAAACAAGTTAGTCTTTCTAACTAAGAGTTTTTAAGACTTCTGGACTTCATATTGACATATTTAACTATATAATAATTATAAATTCTATATGCAAAAAAAACATAAAATCAAAAAGTAAACACTTAGAAAAATCATTTCAACCCACATCATTACATAAGTACAAATAGCTTCCTGAAAAACATTTTTTAAAAGAAAATTTATCTGCTTGTGGGAACTAGGGAGCTAAAAAAAAAAAAGAAAAGAAAAGAAAATTTAGGTAAAGGCAATGAACAAAAAGGGAAATAAAAGTGGCACTAAAACATGAAACCCAACTTTGCTTACAAAATGAATGAATATTAAAACGACACTAATATACCATTTTTACATATTTGACAAATTCCAAATCTCTAACAACACATAAAAATAATACATAGTATGTGCAAGAACATGAGGAGACAGGTACCGTCACACATCACTGTTGTTGAGGAAACAGGTACAACAGGACTTATTAAGAGCAATTTGGGGCTGGGTACGATGGCGCACACCTGTAATCCCAGAACTTTGGGAGGCCGAGGCAGGTGGATCCCTTGAGCGCAGGAGTTCAAGACGAGCCTGGTTAACACAGCGAAACCCCGTCTCTACTAAAAACACAAAAATTACCCATGTGTGGTGGTGGGCGCCTGTAGCCCCACCTACTTGGAAGGCTGAAGCACAAGAATCGCTTGATCCCAGGAGGCAGAGGTTGCAGTGAGCCAAGACCACATCACTGCACTCTATACTGGGTGACAGAGTGAGACCATGTCTCAAAAAAAAAAAAAAAGATAAACAAAAAAACAGGAATTTGGTAATATCTATCAAAAATTTTTATTTTTCAAACAGCTAGAAATTTACATTATAGACACATTTAGATAATGATGTTAGATACAAGAATTTCATTGTATTGAATTTTTAAAAATTACAAGATAAAGGTTAATGATGGCCTGGCGTGATGGATCACACCTGTAATCCCAGCACTCTGGGAGGCCGAGGTGGGTGGATCACTTGAGGTCAGGAGTTCAAGACCAGCCTGGCCAACATGGTGAAACCCCGCCTCTACTAAAAATACAAAAATTAGCCAGGCATAGAGGCACGTGCCTGTAATCCCAACTACTTGGGAGGCTGAGGCACAAGAATTGCTTGATCCCAGGAGGTAGAGGTCGCAGTGAGTCACCTGGGCAACAGAGTAAGACTCCGTCTCAAAAAAAAAAGTTAATGAAGTTGCACATAACTATAACTATACAACGAAATATAATGTCCATATAGAAAAGAATGCGGCCACTCCATATGACAGGAAAAGATCTCTAAGATACTTTAAGTGAGAAAATCAAGGTGGAGAAAAGTGTGAACAGTAGGCTACAATTTGAGTGTAACTCATTTACACATAGACCTACGCATGTGCTAAATATGTCTAAGAATGAACTAAATATTGATTGTCTCTGGAAAAGATCTATTGCATAGAAGGCAAAAAAAAAGATTTTAGTACATACACTTTTGAACAATCTGAATTTTGTGCCATGAACACATATTACTTATTTCAAAAAAACAATTTAAAAAGAAGCCAGTGCAGCCAGGCATGGTGGCTTATGCCTGTAATCCCAGCACTTTGGGAAACCGAGAGAGCAGATCAGTTGCACTTAGAGTTCAAGACCAGCCTGGGGTCTTGAACCAACATGGTAAGACTCCATCTCTACCAAAAATAAAACAAAAAATTAGCTGGGTGTGGTAGCATATGCCTATAGTCCCAGCTGCTTGGAGGCTAAGGTGGGAGGATGGCTTGAGTCCGAGAGGCAGAGGTTGCAGCAACCCAAGATTGTGCCACTGCACTCCAGCCTGGGCGACAGGGCGAGACCCTGTCTCAAAAAAAAAATAAAAGCAAATGCACAAAATACCACCGATGCGAGCTGCAGAGCTTATGAAATCATCATAAATAAAAATGGTATGAATACAAAAGTTTGGGATTTCTCAAGTAACCTATTTCTAACAAATTACTCACTGAGTCAAAAATAATTCAGCACAATATAACAATGACATTGCAGAAGCATTATTCAAATATTTAACAACTGGCAGAGTGCAGGCATCATGCAATCAGAACACATATGAAATCTATCAAGATGGGCTCAAGCTGTAAAAATCTCATACTTACATACTAAGGCACACTGGCTAAATATTGGCCTTCATAGAACATACGTTAGTGAAAAAAAATAAGAGATACAACACATCTACAGAAAACAATCACAAAATACAAACCTCTAATATATAATAAATTTATAAACTCATTCAACACACTTTTACTGAATGCCTACAGTATGCCATGCCCTGAGAAAATAGTATAACAGTGATCAATATGACAGAAATAGCCTACCCGTATTTGTAGGAATCAATACTGTGTCTTATATCCTACAGAAATCTTTTTTAATTGCTTATTTAGAAAATGGTGGGGTGTGCGCTGGCTCGCACCTGTAATCCCAGCACTTTGGGAGGCCAAGGTGGGTGGATCACCTGAGGTCAGCAGTTCGAGACCAGCCCGGGCAACATGGTGAAACCCTAGCTCCATTAAAAATACAGAAGCTAGCCAGGTGTGGTGTTCCATGCCTGTGGTTCCACCTACTCAGGAGGCTAAGGCAGGAGAATCGCTTGAACCCAGGAGGCGGAGGTTGCAGTAAGTCAAGATTGTCCCATTGCACTCCAGTCTGGGCGACAAAGCAAGACCGTCGCACACAAAAAAAAAAAGAAAGAAAAGAAAATACTAGACTTCCGGTTTCCAAACTGGAAATCTGTTTCTCCATGAAAACATGTAAGAATGACACCAAGTAGTAACTTCAGCTCAAAATGTCATTTTTGTATGAATATAAAATATATAACATTCATAAGTTTTCCTAAATACTTACAATATCTAATAGAAAATACAATGGAGTTTTAAAACAACATTTCTGATACCAACCATAAGTGTAAAAGTATCTAGGAGTGAATTAAAACATACATATGACTTGAAAGTAAAAAATTTTTTTTCCACTTTTGATAAATGAACAGACTTGTTTCTGGATGGGAATATTAAATCAGTTCAAGTTGTTAACTTTTCACAAATTAATCTATAAATTCAGCACATTACCATTAAAATTCCAATATGATTTTTTTTCCTGAAACTTATAGTGATTCTAATTTCTATTTGGGAATTAAATATATGAAAAAAGTGAAGGGAAATTCTATACAAAAAGAATACTAGAATCATCAAATGGTATAACAATTATTAAAACTGTATAGTACTAGACAGAAAACAATCTAATTAAAATAAAAGGTTGATATAAATAAATTCAATATAGAATTAGTGTCATCTAAAGCATTAAATAGAGCTATGAAATTTTCATTTTAAAAAATTAAGACTGAATCCTTATCTTACGATATATGCCAAAATAAATTCCAGATAACTTAAGACATCAAAACTTAAATTAGAAGCCATAAAATATAAGAAATTCTCAAAGAACACAAAAATCATTAAGCTGTAGAAATAAAAAGTACAGAAACAAAGTATTTTCAATTTGGTGAAAAACATTTTTAGGAAGACATGAACAGTCAATTCACAAAAAAATCCAAATGACACATGCAAAAAAAAAAATACTAAATAAATTTCACTTTGTTTGAAATTATTAAAGCTCAAAGTAGGTGAGAACAAGATTAAACAAATACTTTCATATACTCCTGTTGAAATATTTCCAGAAAGCAATATGATAATACTAACTAAACATAGAATTGTGTTAACTCAAGAAAATCTTTTATTAAATGTGGGTAATAACAATCAGCAGCAGATGCCAATGATTAAGAAAAATTAAGAAGAAAAATTCAAAACTGAGAAAATTAATTCCATGAACTTCAACCTGTAAATTTGGTAAAGATAATTTTTAATCAATTTTCGCAGTAGAAAGGTCTGGTCCAGGTTCAAGAACACCAGTATTCTCTGGAAGATAATTTGAAAGAATCCACATAGAAGAATGTAAAATTAAGGAGTGACAGAATCTTCAGACACAAGAAAAACTTCTTGTGGAAAAGAATTGCAGTGATTCACAAAGGTAGCAGAAAAACACAAAAATCTCTAAGGTCACATGAAACTAATAATTCCATAATACTATATATAATGATTATAATTTCAAAATAACTTTTTAGTGAAAGAAAAGCTCAAAGAGACAATATTTTATGAAAATCATCTAGATACAATAGTAAAAAAGATAAACTCTTCAACAGTATTTTCTAGAAGACAGAAAGTAAACCTAGTCCACTGAATACAATAAGGTACTTCTTACAACACCCACATACAACTGTACATCATTTAATATAAGGGAAACCAACCAATAGATCTGAAAGAATTTGCTGCCAACAAGATAATGTCTGGAGAGAGTTTTAATAGTGTGAAATTTTCTTGTAACAATTATATATCCTCCATGCAGATCTAAATTGGTCAAAAACCTCATTACAACTAACATAAGAGACCTTACCTTCACCTTAATATTACTCACATCAATCGTTCCTATAAGTAATCACCCTTTCAAGAAGCTATAGATTTTTGAAAGTAATTTCCAAAAAAAGCCCCAAATATTTCACCAGCTTTTAAACTGAGATTATACTGTGAGAGCAATATCCAGACAGGTGTTTTAAATATTCCTCCGTTGCTTTAAATACTATAAAATATGCCTTTCAAGCAGAAAATTGATGGCAGAAATTTGTACATACAAATGTGTGGCATATTTGATATACTATATGTATGCATATCTATTATACCTAAAAAACATGCACAGGGTCTACAGTATGTCATGTTAACCCTTTCTAATAGTTATTTGAAGCTGATCAACCTTCAAAACACAAATTTGTTTCCAATGACAGGGATCATAATCCAGGTACAGGCACTGGCTAGTTATTATCTGAGCTGTAGTAATGGCTCTACACTACAAAATGTAATCTTCCCAAATGTCACAGTAAGTTATGAATATCTGAGCAGCCTAATGCACTTTACTAGCCATGAAATGTGAAAATGTAATCTTATTACCTTTTTTATGGTTGTATTTTTTTGAATAATGTAGCATGGAAACTGATGTATAGTCTTTTTCTACATTTTAGCATGATTTGGTCTCCTTTGCTGTAGAGAACATTTTTCAAAACTCTCCGTTTCAACATATTTTAGTCTTGGCCTGAACTTCATAAACAATTTTTATAGCAGCCATCAGGGTGGCATAACATGCTTTCTATAGGTTATACTTTAATGTATAATTTCACAGAAATTTTAAAGCAACTTACTCAAAGAATTCAAATAAACCTTTATAAGTTTTGTATGAGGACTTTAATTGAGCATGATTATTTTTCTTCTCAATAGTTATACTAATAAAATATCTTAAGCTGACATTTGTCACTAATCTAAATTACTTGTATATTCGGAAAACAAAAGACCAAACACAGAGGTCAAAAATAATTATCTTCAAAAGATTAATACAACTGGAATACTGTACGACTCACAGAAAATTCAAATACTTCAAAGTAAAGCTCTGTTTTCCCTGAACCACTCACTGGAAACTTGCTAAATTTTTCCTCAAAGATGGGGCAGGAGTATGGCATAGTTTAAAAAAAAAAAAGGACAGGGTGTAATCACAGCTTCTGACCCTAACTAGATACTTACTGTTTCTTGTGACCTATCTATTACAACAGGTGGAGTTAACACCTGTCTAAAAATGCCAAAATTGCTTTTTTCTCTGAACCTATTTATTTATAAAATTAACTAAGAGTAAGCTTATTTTATGTATCTGCATCCTTCAGAAACACATTCAGTATTTAAAAGTGCCAATCTCGAGATATCCAATTTTTCCCCAGGAAACCTTTCCTACATGAATGTGAGCTTGTATATGTTTACAGCCACTGGAATCTTACTAACAAGAAGATGAGGGAAAATTACAAAGCTGTGACACAGACTGCACTGACTCCCAGGGTATATTTTCTTCTTCCCTAATAATAAAGAGTTTCTAGTTTGGCACACGGAGCCCAGGAAAAAGATCTCACTCTCCAGCTTTTCTTGAACGGAAAGCATTCCTGATCAGCCATGTGACCAAGCTCTGACCAACAGGCAGTAACACGTGCAACCTCTAGGTATTATTCTTTAAAGAAAGAAACCTGACCCCTTTTTCCAACTACACTCCTTCCTACTGCTTAAGATGCAGAATAGTGGCAAGAGCTACAATAGCCATCTTGGAATCAAAGGTGTCTTATGTTGAAGATAAAAGAGCAAATCAGTCTATGGATCCTGACAATCATAGAACTGCCACACTAGCCCGCTACCCAGACTTTCACCTGAAGGACAAATACATTTCTATTTTGCAGAAACCACTGTTCATTTGGGCCTCTCTGTTCTATCAGTTAAAAGCCTATATTCTGACTAATATAGATGCTATTCACTGCATTTTCTCAGAAATTAAAAAATATATATTATCTCTAACTATCTCAAATGACATATCCTTATGCCCCATTCTTACCCCATAGCAGGTGTTAGTTCACCAAAAGTGTCTTTTTTGACCTACTTTTGACAGTTGGTTATGTGCCCTGGTAAGTTCAGAAACCACAGAACAGCCTATTCCCTGACTATATTCGTACTGGATAGCTTCACATATGCTCTACACCACTGTGCCACTATGACACTTTGCCAGATGCCCTGTTACAGGTTGAATCGTGTCCCCCAAGAGGACATATGTTCAATTTTTAAAAGCCAGTGCTTCAAAATGTGATCTTATTTGGAAATACGATTGCTACAGACGTAATTAGTTAAGATGAGGTCATTGAGGGGGGGGTCTTAATCCAATATGACTGTTACCCTTATAAAGAGGGAAAATTTGTGTTCAGACACATGCAGAGAAAATATCATGTTAAAATGAAGATAGAGATCACAGTGATACTTCTATAAGCCAAAGAATGTCAAAGATTGCCAGCAAACCACCAGAAGTCAGGAAAGAAACATGAAACAGATTCTCACAATTCTCAGAACAAACCCTGCCAACACAGTTATCTTAGACTTCTCACCCACAGAACTGAGGCAATAAATTTCCATTGTTTCAGCAAACTAATTTCTAGTACTTTATTACACAGCCCTAACAAACTAATACATCCCAACATCTCCCAGGGTTTATTTTTGATGTTACCCACTAAATTCCCCAGTAAGCATTCTCAAGAACTCTTAGAAAAGCCAGACCATGACCCAGAGACTCTGTTCAGCTTATCTTCACCCAGACCCTCCTACAACACTGTACTCTCCTTACAGAAATAGGTTTGTGGAATGCAAACATACAGAGTGAAATAATAGACACTGGAGACTCCAAATAATGGAAAGGAGGTGAGGGTGAAATATCACCTATTGGGTACAATGTGCACTATTCAGGTGTTGGGTACACTATCAGCCCAGATTTCACCATGACTCAATATATCAAGGTAACACACTGAATTTATACCCCTAAATCCATAAAAATAAAAACTTTAATATCAAAAAAATAGGTTTGTGATTGGTACACAGTTTTTCAAAAAAGAACAATATATTGGTGAGAAATATATACATAGATAATAAACTTAAAAAAAAAAAAGCAAAGGAATGACTCACTCTAAAGTTAGCATTAAGGGCTGGGCATGGCGGCTCATGCCTGTAATCTCAGTACTTCGGGAGGCTGAGGCAGGAGGACTGCTTGAGCCCAGGAGTTCAAGACCAGGCTGGGCAACATAGCAAGACCTGGTCTCTTAAAAAAAAAAAAAAAAAAAAATAGCCTGGCAGTTGGCACATGCCAATAGTCCAAGCAACTCAGGAGGCTGAGGCAAAGGACTGCCTGAGCCCAGGAGTTCAAAGCTGCAGTGAGCTATGATCATTCCACAGCACCCCAGTCTGGGTGACAGGGCAAGATGCTTTCTCAAAAAAAACAAAACAAAACAAAGTTAGAATAAAGATAATTGTTTTAGCAAAGAAAAAGAGATTCCAAGTAAAAATATTGTTCTATTGTTAACCTGGTATTGGGTATATGCAGATACATTTTAATAGTTTTTAAGTACTTTTATATATTTTACACATATCTTTTTAAGTACTTTTTAAAACTTTTTAAGTACTCTTATATATTTTACACATATCTTTGTAAAATACAACCTATTTTGTATTTGCTATCTCCTTGCCTCTCTCTGCTATCTTTTGGAAATTTCCTCAGTGTTTCAGTTCCCACATTCTTTATTCAGTTCTTTCTAATCTACTTTTCAATCTGTCTGTTAATTTCTTTTTATTTAAAAGCTCTTTGTTGTTATTTTTCAAATCTGCTTAGTAATCTCTCTTTCCTACATAATCTTTTAAGTGTCTTTTTTGTTTTCTTTCTTTCATGTCTTTTTGACATGAAAGAGCCTCTTTATCATAATTTATTATAATTTTCTAAATTTTACGGTTTGAAAGTCTTGAAGACTTAATCTTGCTTTCAGTTTATCTACTGACTTCTCATGCTTTGCTGCTTTTTTAATGTGTTTTTAAATTTTAGATTATAAATTTGTTTTCCATGGGGCTTTACCTGAGAGACTCTCATGCACCCTGTGCCTCTCTAGCTTTAATTATGTATTCTGCCACCTGCCCTAGGGACGTCTTCAGCACGGAAAGACTTAAAAATACACACATATATATATATACACACACACACATATATATATATATATATATATATATTTTTTTTTTTTTTGAGATGGAGTCTCACTGTTGCCAACGCTGGAGTTCAGTGGCATCTGCTCACTGCAACCTCCACCTCCCGGGTCAAGTGATTCTCCTGCCTCAGCCTCCCGAGTAGCTGGGATTACAGGCGCCCACCAACACACCCAGCTAATTTTTGTATTTTTAGTAGAGACAGGGTTTCACCATCTTGGCCAGGCTGGTCTCGAACTCCTGACCTTGTGATCCGCCCATCTTGGCCTCCCAAAATGCTGGGATTACAGGCGTGAGCCACCGCACCCAGCCTTTAAAAATATTTTTTATTGTGAAATGTTTCACTGCACCCAGCTGCCAAGCTATTCTTAAACAAAATTTAATACTACAGATATTGTGGTAATACCATCCAGACTTTTTTTTGGAAAGATCATATTTTCTTTTGGAACAAACATTTCTTATATAGTGACTGGGTGCAGTGGCTCATGCCTGTAATCCTAGCACTTTGGGAGGCAGAGGCAAGTGGATCACCTGAGGTCAGGAGTTCAAGACTGGCCAACATGGGGAAACCCCATCTCTACTAAAAATACAACAATTAGCCAGGTGTGTGGCAGGCGCCTGTAATCCCAGCTACTTGGGAGGCTGAGGCAGGAGAATCGCTTGAGCCTGGGAGGCGGAGGTTGCAGTGAGTGGAAATCAAGCCATTGCACTCCAGCCTGGGCAAGACTCTGTCTCCAAAAAAATTTTTTTTTTCGTAGTAATATTTGTCTCTACTGGGATTTTAAATCTCTGTAGGTAAAGACAGTAAAGTGTTTTTCTTGTAGGTAAAGAAAATTATGAGCTCAATAGAATATAAAAGAAAAAGAATAAGTTTAATATGATTTACAGTTAAGTGTGAATGTAGAATGTCATGGAAACAAATATAAATTTTCATCATATCCCACCCAAAGAACTTCACACAAATATGAGTCCAAAATATTTCCTAATTATTAGGTACTGGAAATCAAATCTGCTGTTTTAGGACCCAATTTGAATTCTAAAATGTTTTCACCGAATACAACAATATGGGTTAGGTAGACAAAATTTCAGCTCACTCTGGTTTTCCCTTGTCCCTTCTGTAAGACCATAATTGTAAAAATCTATGTCCACGTCCCAGGAAGCACCGAACATTTTGTCTCATATTAGAAACTTCTCATTTCAGAAAATTAGGTTAAATTTGGTATTCTCTTCAATTGCCTTCCCTCTTTCTAGCTTCTTTTAAAGAACCATATCTTAATGTTTTCTTAAGGTCCAACTCAAGAAATATCCCTCTGAGAACGATTTTGACCTCTCCAGCCTACAGTAAACTAGAATAATACATATCATATTACCAATACAATATAGTCATTTAATACTCTGAACTGAAAATATTCCCTTTGAAGTTTTTGTTCTCCTTCTACTTACTATATTCTGGGTCTTTCACTATTTCTTAGAATGCACAGAAGCCCTAGCAGTTTCAGCAATATTATCAATAAACTCACAATCATATAAGATTTCCATTTCTACTATTATATCTAATCCTTACAAGAACCTGTAAGTCATAGAGATTAGTCAATTATCACATCTAGCTGATAAAGGAACAAAAAAAAACAAATGTGTCCATTCAGAGACAAGACTACAAATCAGACTATCTGACTGATAGTCTCATGTTTCCTTACACCTTCACTAATAATCTAATATTTAAGTTAGATTTTGTTTCTTTAGTGAGCTAAGAAAAGTATCTGAAAAATTTGTGAACTTTACTATCTATACAAAAATTAGTCATAATATATGTTACGGAAAATAAATTGGAAGTATCATCTTTATATTTATTTAAATCTCCAAATATACTACAAAATAGTCGAAATCTCCTCACTGTTTATTATACCCTTCTTAAGAGTTAGAAATGTTCACAGAAAAATGATATATCTACAAAAGTGTTAAGAAAAAAGGTTCCATGATCAAATAAGTCTAATAAATAATGAATTAAACAACGCTAAAGAGATGTTTGTATGATAGAATTACCAGAGCTTTAATATGCAACTGTGCAGTAGACATCTTGAAAGGAAGATACATAACCAATGCATGAACTTCCCAAAAGTTATTTCACAATGGAATCTCTTTTCCTTTTTATTTGATTTAGAGATAGGGTTTCACTATGTTTGCCAGGCTGGACTTGAACATCTGTGCTCAAGCAATCCTCCTGCCGCAGCCTCCCAGGTTTCTGTTTGAACAAGAGATTTTTTTCTTAAATAGCATTCTTCAACAGCTTTTTTGAGAAACATTTGATGATGTAATGTATTTATGTTCTTGAAGCTTATTATTGTAAACTTCACCCAGACCCCTAAATCCATAAAAATAAAAGTGCTTAAAGTATTATATAGGCAGCTGGATGAATAAATATCACAGAATTAACTATGCTTTAAGCAAACATTTAGTAGGCCCTTCAGAAGGTTTTCAGGTAAGTAGTTTAACGCAACCTGTTTGCTTTTTCACAGATTTCCTTTTATGACTTATTGAAGTTAGTAAGTAAACAAAAAAGACATCTTCAATTTACTTTAGGAAAAAAGAAAGTATGAGCGAATAAAATCACACCAACCCCTCATCCCTTTCTGAACCAGTCATTTCAAAAGTCAAGCAAGATAGATATCCTCCCACCTTAAATCATGGCTGGTCTGTGTGCCCGCAGAAGTAATGCGTGACTTATGAAGTTAGGTCATTAGAGCTTCATGGCTTCCTTTACATCATTCATTCTGAGGAAAATCAGTCACCACAAATGAAGATACTCAAGCAGCTCAGTGAGAGGCTCACTTAGAGAAGAACAGTCCTCCAGCCAGCAGCCAGCACCAACTTGCCAGTCATGTAAGTAACCCTGGAAGCAAGTCCTCTAGCCCCAGTTAAGTCTTTAGATTACTACAACTCCAGTCAACATTTTGAATGCAACCTCGTGACAGACACTGAGCCAAAACTATCTAGCCAACCCACTCCCAAATTCCGGACCCAGAAAAACTGAGCTGATAAATGTTTATCATTGTTTTACACTGTAATGTTTTGGGGTAATTTGTAACACAGCAACACATAACTAGTACAACTTACAAATCAGTTAGTAATGGGGGAAAACTTTATTATGTTATTTATTCCTGTACCATAAAATTTTTAATTCAAATATTCTAATAATAAAAATGCACAGAATAAGTGATTGCTATAAGCTACATCAGCACTTTACATAAGCATTTTACATGGATTATCATATTTAATTACCTCTTATAAACATGAAACATAAGTAACTTCTGAACATGGGTTTCAACACTACATAATACTTGTATCTAATTATTTGTGACAGTTACTACAGACTGGCTTACTCAAGACCAATTCCTCAAAGTCTATCAGACAAAACTGAAAAGAAAGTATCAATGAAAAAAAAAAAACAGTTTTGGCAATGAGAAAAATGAAACAAAAAGATATAGCTAGGCTGTAAAATCATACTCTATACCTATGCATTAAGAAGAGAAAAAGCAGTGAAAAAAATTCCATGTAAGAGTGGATAACAATTTGTACTTCGGCATGAAATTATACTGTATAAATCTGAATAATGGTGATACGGCTTGTCTGCGCCTCCACCCAAATCTCACCTTGAATTGTAGCGCCCATAATCCTCTCGTGTCATGGGAAGGACCCAGTGAGGGGTAACTGAATCATAGGGGTGGGGGTTCTCATGATAGAGAATAAGTTTCACGAGATCTGATGGTTTTATAAAGGGCAGTTCCCCTGCACACAGTCTCTTGCCTGCCTCATATAAGATGTGCCTTTGCTCCTCCTTCGCCTTCCACCATGACTGTGGGGCCTCCCAAGCCATGTGGAACTGTGAGTCCATTGAACTCATTTTCTTTATAAGTTACCCAATCTCAGGTATTTCTTCAGAGCAGTATGAAAATGGATTAATACAACTGAAAAGTTCTTTTTCTTCCATCTCAAATATCCAAGTCACTCTAAAATGTGGTTAGAGTTAGAGTTCAAATGTGGTTAGTAGTTAAGAGTTCAAGGACAAAAAGGCAGAATCAAATAATTCGAGTACCTATATAAATAGCTTCTATAAAATTACATATAGAAAATAAAATAAAAAGATATCTCTTGCAGCACTGTTTGTGAAACTGAAACATTAGATATAGCCTAAATACCCAGCAATAGAGAGACATTTATAACCAAGAGATGGCCATGTAATGGAATATAATACAGCGTTTAAAAAGAATATAAATCAATATGTGCAGGCATGCCACAATGTTCAAGACACAATACTAAATTTTTTTAAAGGTGCAGGACAGTATTTTCAGTACGACCACATTTCCTTAACGGAGACAATTATATTTCAATCAGAGATAAGTGAAACCACAGTTTCAGCCTAGGTAGTGACCAAAATATATTGCTTGGTTTCAGCTAAGTGCCCACTTATGCATTGCTTCTGATATTCCTTAAGTGTAGGTGATAAATAATTGTATTATCAAGTATATTAACATCATATATAATCAGTATGACAATGTTAGTAATATAGATAAGGCAAGTCATTTGGATTTAATATCTGAATATTCACTTTCAAATACAGACAAATTTTTGAGGAAAAATCTCCTTATGTGCTTTATATGGTAAAAGTGGAGAATTAAGGCATATTTCTTTTTATTTTTTTTTAGATGGAGTCTCACTCTGTTGCCCAGGCTGGAGTGCAGTGGCACAATATCGGCTCACTGCAACCTCCACCTCCCAGGTTGAAGCAATTCCCCTGCCTCAGCTTCCCGAGTAGCTGGGACTACAGGCGTACGCCACCAGGCCTGGCTAATTTTTGTATTTTTAGTAGAGACGGGGTTTCCCCATGTTAGCCAGGATGGTCTCGAACTCCTGACCTTGCGATCCACCCGCCTCAGCCTCCCTAACTGCTGGGATTACAGGCGTGAGCCACCACGCCCAGCCGGCATATTTCTTATTGTAAGAATAAAATGCTACAATATTTACTTATTACAAAATAAATAGTATTATGAAAGCTACTAATTTTATCTTACAAAAGTAACTGTGCCTTCCTCAATAATTGGTCGAAATAAACAGAAAATCAGAAAGGATTAAAAGAACTCAGTAACACTATCAACAAAGAGGAACTGCTTGACATTTATATAAGACTCCACCCAATTAGAGAAGAAGAAATGTTGTTTACAAGTGCCCATGGACTAGAGATTATATTCTGGTACATAATATAAGCTCAACAAATTTAAAGGTATTGAAAGCATATGGAGTGGGTTCTCCGACCACAATGAAATCAAAGTAGAAATCAATAACAGAAAGATAAAGATCACAGAAAAATGTCCGAACACTTGGAAACTATTACACTCCTAAATAGTTTATGGGTTAAAAGAGGAAGTCTCAAATAAAATTTTTAAATACCATGAACTGAATAAAAATATAATATATCAAAATTTGTGGGCCATACCTGAGAGGGTAATTTGTAGCACTAAAACCAGAAGTCTCAAATCAATAATCTAAGTTTGCATTTTAAAGAACCTAGTAGAAAAGCAAAATAAGCCCAAAACAAGCAGAAAGAAGGAAATAATAAAGACAAAAGCAGAAGTCAGTTAAGTAGAAAGTAGAAAAACAATAATCAATAAAGAGCTAGGTCTTTGAAAAGATCAATAAAATTGACAAACCGTGGCAAGACTTACAAAGAAGCAAGAAATAAGACACAAATTACTGGTACCAGGGAGAAAACACTATAACTACAGGCCTTAGAGGCAGCACACACACACACACACACACACACACACACACACAAAATACGGAACACTGCAAACAGCTCTAAACACATAATATGACAACTTAGAGAAAATGGACCAATTCTTCAAAAACTGCAAGCTACCATTACTTGCACACACACACACACACACACACACACACACACACACAAAATACGGAACACTGCAAACAGCTCTAAACACATAATATGACAACTTAGAGAAAATGGACCAATTCTTCAAAAACTGCAAGCTACCATTACTTGCACAATATGAAATAACTTGAATAATCCTATAATTATTAAGGAAATTAAGTTCATAATTTTAAAATTCAAAAAAATAAATCTCAAAGTTAACATGGTTTCTCTGGAGAATTCTTCTAAATGTTTAATAAAGAATTAATGCCAATTTTAAACTTCTCAATCCATTTTATGAAGTTACTATTATACTAAAACCAGACAGAGTACCAAAAAAAAAAACCCTATACACCAATATCCCTCATGAATATAAACACCAAAACTCTTAACAAAAAATTAGCAAGTAGAATTCAGCAATAAATAAGAATCTTACACCATGGCCAAGTAGATTTTATTCCAGGAATGCAACACTGTTTTATTATTTAAAAATCAATTAATGTAATCCACCATATTAATAGGATAAAGTAGGACAATCACACGATCATATCAACTGACGCAGAAAAAGTATTTGACAAAAATTCAGTAACACCATTGAGGATAAAAACTCAGAAAAATGGGGAAAAAAAAACCTTCCTCAAAGTGATAAACAGCATTTACGTAAAACCTACGACTAACATTATACTTAATGATAAAAGACCAAGTATTTTCTCCCATAAAGATCAGGAACATGGCTAAGACGTGCACTCTCACTACTTTTATTCAAATTAGTGCTGAACGTTCCAGCCAGGGCAATTCAGCAAGAAGAAATAAAAGGTATGCAGGTGAGAAAGGAAGAAATTAAGCTGTCCCTATTGGCAGATAATACGATTACCTACATAGAAAATCCAAAGGCATTTCCAAAAACAGAAACTTCCTAGAAATAATGAGTTCAGCAAGGTAACAGGTTACCAGATAAACATTAAAAAATCAATTATATTTCTATATACTACCAAGGAACATATGAACAATGACATTTAAATCTATAATTGCTCAAAAATATGAAGTACTTAGATGTAAATCTAACAAAATATATACAGGACTTGAATGCTGAAAACAATAATATGATTAAAGAAATCAAAGAAGATCTAAACAAATGGAGAGGCACATTGCATTCATAGTACAGCTGTCAATTCCTCCCAAATTTATATACAGATCTAACATAGGTCCCATCAAAATCCCAGCAAGATTTTTGCAGACATAGAAATGATTATTGTAAGATTTATATGGAAAAGCAAAGGAACTAGAATAACAAAAACAATCTTGAAAGAGAAAGATAAAGTATGAAGAATCCATCTACCCAATCTCAAAACTTATTATGTAGCTACAGCAATCAACACAGTGAGGAACTGGTGGAGGGGCAGCCACATAAATCAATGAGACAGAATAAAGAACCCAGAACTAGACCCACACAAATATGCTGAACAGTTTCAACAAAGGTACAAAAAGCAATTCAATGGAGGAAGAAGAGTCTTTACAACAAATGGCAATGGAACAATTACAAATGAACTTTACCTAAGTATCACACCTTACACAAAAACTAACTCAATATTGATCACAGATTTAAATGTAAAATATAAAACTGTTTTAAAAACATAGGAGAGGCCGGGCGCGGTGGCTCAAGCCTGTGTAATCCCAGCACTTTGGGAGGCCGAGACAGGCAGATCACGAGGTCAGGAGATCGAGACCATCCTGGCTAACACGGTGAAACCCCGTCTCTACTAAAAAATACAAAAATTAGCCGGGTGCAGTGGCGGGTGCCTGTAGTCCCAACTACATGGGAGGCAGAGGCAGGAGAATGGCATGAACCCGGGAGGCGGAGCTTGCAGTGAGCTGAGATCTGGCCACTGCACTCCAGCCTGGGCGACAGAGCGAGACTCCATCTCAAAAAAAAAATAAAAATAAAAATAAAAAAAATAAAAACATAGGAGAAAATCTTCAGAATTTAGGGTTAAGCAAGAAGCTTTTAGACTTGACACAAAAGCAAGATCCATAAAGGGAAAATTCATAAATTAGGCTTTATCAAAATTAAAAATTCTGCTCACCAAAAACCTTTTCAGGAGGATAAAATGGCAAGCTACAAACTAGGAGAAAATATCTGCAAACCAAATATCTGACAAAGAAATAATATGTAAAAAATATAAAGTCTCTCAAAAGTCAAGAGTAAAAAAACATCCAATTAGAAAATGTGCAGAAGAACATTTCACGAAAGAAGACATAGAGAAGACAAATAAACACATGAGATAAAAAAAAGTCTAATATCATTAGGCATTAGAGAAATGCAAATTAAAACCACAGTGGATATCACAATACATCAATCAGAATGACTGAAAAAATAATGACAACACCAAATGCTGGTGAGG
Organism: Colobus angolensis palliatus; assembly: GCF_000951035.1. Classification (NCBI taxonomy): domain Eukaryota; kingdom Metazoa; phylum Chordata; class Mammalia; order Primates; family Cercopithecidae; genus Colobus; species Colobus angolensis. Next base: position 2,039,566 of record NW_012112142.1, on the reverse strand, counting down.
ATGTGGAGAAACTGGATAATTCATATGTTGTTGGTGGGAATGTAAAATGACACAGCCACTGTGAAAAAGTTTGGTAATTTCTATTTTTAAAAAACCCTAAATATGTACCTACTATTCAATCTAGCAAGTGCACTCCTGGCATTTTTCCCAAAGAAATGAAAACTTATGTTCACACAAAAACCTGTATATAAATATTTATGGTAGTTTTGTTGGTAATAGCCAAAAAGTGGAAATCACTCGAATGTCCTTCAACAGTTAAATGGTTAAACAAATTGTAGTATATCCATACCATAAAATACTATTCAACAATAAAAAGGAACAAACTATTGACGCACAAAACAATCTTGAAGAATCTCCAGAGAACCAACTGGTTTTTCTCTCAAGTTCATACAGTCCTCTGGAGATTCTTCAACTGACAAAAATATAGAAATTGAGAACAGATTGGTGGTTGCCAGGGGTTAAGATGGGGTAGAGGAAAGTGGGTATAGCTGTAAGAGGATAACGGGAGGAAACTTTCTGTACCTTGAATATACCAATATCAATATTGTTCTGGTTTTGCGAGATTTTCCCATTGGGGGAAACTGGATAAAGAGTACAAAGATTTCTCTGCATTGTTTCTTCAACTGCATGTGAATCAGCAATTATCTCAAAATAGAAGACTAGTTTTAAAAAAATAAGTAATTCTATGTGAGGTAAAATTGTCATAGGATTAATTGTTCCACCAATTATTTCCCATTGAAAAGAAAACTATATTAACCTAAATGAATCTTCAATTGGTAGAAAAATGAGAGCCAAATTAAAAAGCAAGGAAACTCTCGTAAGTTCAAATTCTGAAGCCACCTACAGACATATATAATCACAGCTTCTTTACTTATCCCTCCCTCCCTACTCCAGCCAAAAAAAAAAAAAAAAAGTATATTTAATTACTTGCCCTACACCTTAAAAAACGTTTGCCAATACTATACAAAAAAGATGAAGCATGTATTGATATCACACAGAGTTTGACTATATATCCTACTGACTCACATCTAATACTTGCATTATAGAATAAATATGCAAACTTGAACCTTCAAACAGGAAATGAAATTTGCTAAATCCATTACATAACTTCAGATTCATGTATGCACTGAAGGCTAATAAATCATCTAAACCTTCATACAGAGAACCTTTTTAAATTTGCATTTATCTACAGTAAATACTGTCATCTTCTTTAATAGCTTGCTGGTTCAATCTAGCAAACTAGTGATTTATAGCAGTGATATATTTCAAAAATCAGAAATCTCTCACTATGTGACAACCAGTCAAAGTCCACTGAACTTACATTACTTGAACTCAAACATCACAGGATATGAAAGAGATAGCAAAATGTCATGCATTCCATATTCAAATCAATTTAAGTGTATGTGTTTATAACTGTTTAAAACTATAGCATCACATACATTACTTATTACTTTAGTACCCCAAATATTTTATGTCATGATTCCTTCAATGTGTCCAAACTACCTGTATTTTAAAATACATTGTTAAATTTGATAGTTCATAATTTGAAGACTCTACAAATCTTACTTTGAAGAATACCAAAATTTAGGGTACATGAAAGAAAGATCTATAAATTAGTTTTTCTCCACCAAAAAAAAAATGTACTTTTAGATCTTCACAATAATTTCATACCAATATCCTTATGTGAAAACGGAGATTATATTAACAATAGGGAAATAAACTGAAAATTACCAAAATGTCCAGTATAATAGACACTGTTGTTTTTGTCTGTATTGTATTTCCTCTTCCTTCATCCTCTTCCATTTATGGAATTCTGACAAGAAAGTCTCAGTACCTCACACCCAGGTCACAGAGAGGTCGCTCAAGTCAGGCCTGGCTAAATATATAGTTCCCCATTCTCCTGGACACAGTGATTAATACAAGAATGAGAATGTGAGCTAAGTCAGGTCATTCAAAATAATTACCAAGATTGTTTTTTAATTTATAAGGTGAAAAAGAAGGGCTCTTGGTCTTTGGGTCAAAAGTAGGAGAAATATGTAAATTTAAGCCTTTCAGCAGACATCTTCCCTGCCATGTGGACACAGGAGGCCTAGCTGCACCATGAATGGAAGAAGAACATTCTGGTGACATCAACTCCCTGTTTCCAGAGTTTCTTTGGTTCTTGCAGCTTCATTCAATGATCTACTCCAGTCCTATGAACCAATCATTTCCTTTTATACTTAAGCTACTTTGATGTAAGATTCTATCTCTTACAACGAGAAAATCCCAGATTAATTCCAAAAAAAGAAGGAACTAGCTGAATTATGGCACATACATATAGTTGTATATCACACAGCAATTTTTTAAATGAAGTTTTTCCTTTTTATTCATAGTTCTCTACTGACAGTCTACGTTAGACCCAACATCGTCTTTTTACAAAAAAAAAAAAATTATTTGTGACGCCCCTATACTAACCTGAAATAAAAGCAACACATTCCATTTTATCAATTCTTTTAAAAAGATCAGAGATCAGAATATGCCTTATAATCAATGGCATCTAAAATTATAATTGCAGGGTTTTTGTCTTAATGCATAAAAATGATTACAAATCTTACAACTTGACATCTCAGACTTGAGGAAACACAATAGATAATAAGACCTACCTGTAAACAACAACAAAAATCTACAAAGTACTCTAACTATAATAAAAGACAAATAATTAAAATATTTTTCAGTATTTTTTCCATATACAAATCCTTGTAAATAACCAAATAATAAAGTAGTTAGATTCTGGTAACTATATACAGAATCTATATTAATGTATGTTACAGAAACAAGGCACAGTGATTTAGGTGTGTATTACATACTCAAATACTATTATATTCCAATTAGACATGATTTTTAATTCTTCATAAAGTTCCAAATAAAACTAAGTATGATTTTTCCTTCTTTAAAGCTTACTTATATTTCTAAAAAAAAACTCAGCGTATGTCAAAAGTATTCAAAAAGTTTATGTTGATATGGAAAATGAAATTAAAGTCTAATAAGTTCAGGAGAACAGAGGATATAACACCTTGCTGTTTGCAAATGGATCTTCCATTGCAAGGTCCTTAGCAGCCTTAGTCCAGAACACTAACTGTCCACTACCAACTCCAAATCATTCTAAGAACTAAAAATACTCACCAAATTTCCTAAACACCATACTGGTCGCACTGAGAACTACTCATGTATACGACTGAACAAGGAAAGATGTTTAAGACACATGATTAAAGGGAAAAAAAACAGATATGTATAAAATAACCTGTTGTGTGTGTGTATACATATATATATATAAACTAAGGAAACTGATTCAAAAACAAATACAAAATACAAACAGACCTACAACAAGAGACTAAATAAGTAATAAAAAATCAACTCCCTCCCCCCAAAAAAAAACAAAAAACTTAGGCCCAGGTGGCTTCACTGATGAATTCTTACCTAATATTTAAAGATAAATTAATAAAATTCTTGACAAACTCTTCCAAAAAACTGAGGAGGAGAGAACATGTCCCAACTAAATCTATAAGACCAGTACTAACCTTATGCCAACATCAGACAAAAGCATCACAAAAAAGAAAACTACAGACCAATATATCTTATAAATATGAATACAAAAATCCTCAACAAAATACTAGCAAACCAAATCCAGGAACATACAAAAACAGTTATACACTATGACTAAATGAGATGTACTCCACGAATGCAAGTTCAGTTTAACATTCAAAAATTAATAAATGTGATGCACTGTAAAATGAAAAACCACATGATCATCTCAATAGACAAAAAAAGCATCCGACAAAATCTAATACCATTCATTATTAAAACACTTAACAGACTAAGAATAGAAAGAAACTTCTTCAACCTGACAAAGGGCATCTATAAAAATCCCACAGTTAACATCATACTTAATGGAAGTATCACTATGAACCAATTAGGTATTTTATCTTAAAATACATATACACACACATATACACATACACACTCATACGTAAATATGTGTGTGTGTGTGTGTGTGTGTGTATGTGTAGTTTTATCCACTGGAAAGGGGTATGAACAATGACCAACATAGTAACAATGAACATGCTTGTGGCCCAGATTGTGGTCTTGAAATACCGTTTCTCACTAAAAATCAGGGCTTCTTGAAGGAGTAGCCTGTATTAGTCTGTTTTCACACTGCTAATAAAGACATACCTGAGACTGGGTAATTTATAAAGGAAAGAGGTTTAACTGACTCACAGTTCCACATAACTGGGGAGGCCTCACAATCATGGCTGAAGGTGAAGGTGGAGCAAAGACATGTCTTTGCAGGCAAGGGAGCGTGTGTAGGTGAACTCCCCCTTATAAAACCACCAAATCTCATTAGACTTATTCACTATCATGAGAATAGCATGGAAACTCCCATGATTCAATTACCTCCCACTGGGTCCCTCCCACAACATGTGGGAATTATGGGAGCTAGAATTCAAGATGAGATTTTGGTGGGGACACAGCCAAACCATATTATTCTGCCCCTGGCCCCTCCCAAATCTCATATCCTCACATTTCAAACCCAATCAGGCCTTCCCAACAGCATTAACTCCAAAGTCCACAGTCCAAAGTCTCATCCGAGACAAAGCAAGTCCCTTCTGCCTATGAATCTGTAAAATCAAAAGCAAGTTAATTACTGCCTAGATACAATGAGGTTACAGGCATTGGGTAAATACACCCATTCCAAATGGGAGAAATTGGCCAAAACAAAGAGACTACAGGCTCCATGCAAGTCCAAAAGCCAGTGGGACAGTAAAATTTTAAAGCTCCAAAATGATCTCCTTTGACTTCATGTCTCACATCGAGGTCACACTGATGCAAGAGGTGGGTTCCTATGGTCTTGGGCAGCTCTGCCCCTGTGGCTTTGCAGGGTACAAATCCACTCCTAGCTGCTTTAATGGGCTAGCGTTGAGCATCTGCAGCTTTTCCAGGCACACAGTGCAAGCTGTCAGTGGATCTACCATTCTGGGGTCTGGAAGATTGTGGCCCTCTTCTCACAGCTCCACTAGGCAGTGCCCCAGTGGAAACTCTGTGTGGAGGCTTGTACCCCACATTTCCCTTCCGCAGTGCCTCCGCAGAGGTTCTCCATGAGGGCTCCACCCCTGCAGCACACCTCTGCCTGGACATCCAGGTATTTCCATACGTCCTCTGCAATCTAACTGGAGGTTCCCAAATCTCAATTCTTGACTTCTGTGCACCCACAGGCCCAACACCACATGTAAGCCATCAAGGCTTAGCGCTTTCACCCTCTGAAGCAATGGCGTGAGCTGTACATTGCCCCCTTTTAGCCACAGCTGGGATGCAGAGTACCATGTCCCCAGACTGCACAAAGCTGCAAGGCCCTGAGTCTGGCCCACAAAAGCATTTTTTCCTCCCAGGCCTGCAGGCCTGTGATGGGAGGGGCTGCTGTGAAGACCTCTGACATACCCTGGAGCCATTTCCCCATTGTCTTGGCAATTAACATTTGGTTCCGCATTACTTATGCAAATTTCTGCAGTTGACTTGAATTTCTCCTCAGAAAATGGGTTTTTCTTTTCTATTGCATCATTAGGATGCAAATTTGCCAAACTTTTACACTCTGCTTCCTCTTGAATGCTTTACCACTTAGAAATTTCTTCCACCAGATACCCTAGATAACCTCTCTCAAGTTCAAAGTTCCACAGACCTCTAAGGCAGGGGCAAACTGCCACAGTCTCTTTGTATGGCAAGAATGATCTTTACTCCAGTTCCCACCAAGTTCTTCATCTCCATCTGAGATCATCTCAGCCTGGACTTTATCATCCATATCACTATCAGCATCTTGGTCAAAGCCATTCAACAAGTCTTTAGGAAGTTTCAAACTTTCCCACATTTCCCTACCTTCTTCTGAGTCCTCCAAACTCTTCCAACCTCTTCCTGTTACCCACTTCCAAAGTAGCTTCCACATTTTCAGGTATCTTTACAGCAGCACCCCACCCTACCATTACCAATTTACTGTCCTAGAATGTTCTCACGCTACTAATAAAGACATACCTGAGACTGGGTAATTTCCAAAGGCAAGAGAATTAACGGACTCACAGTTCTACATGCCTGGAGAGGCCTCACAATCATGGCTGAAGGCAAAGGAGGAGCAAAGGCACATCCTACATGGCAGCAGGCAAGAGTGTGTGCAGGGGAACTCCCCTTTATAAAACCACCAGATCTCGTGAGACTTATTCACTATCACGAGAACAGCAGGGGAAACACCCGCCCCCATGATTCAATTACCTCCCACTGGGTCCCTCCCACAACATGTGGGAATTATGGGAGCTACAATTCAAGAGAGATTTTGGTGGGGACACAGCCAAACCATATCATAGCTGGTTCAAGGTCTGGAACTGGAAATGAAAGTATGAGCCTGAAATATCTTGCCATAAAAAATAGCAGGAACATGCAAGTCTAGTAGGGTTGTATCAAAAGGACTCAGGAGTCAACGTGAAGAAGTGCCTACTGGCCAAAAATAAAAGTTTGGGGTTCAATAAAGAAAGTAATAATAATTGCAATGAAATACATTTAAATCCATTAATTCATAATATTTCAAAAAGACAATAGCAACTAATTGGTCTCCTATGGAGGATGATAAGAAGAGAAATGGCTGTTACTTATAAAACTAATGAATAAAAGGAATGGACCTGTTCCAATTACATATTTATATAATTTTATATAAATATACTCAATTATATATAAAGAACACATAA
>NW_012112142.1:2021849-2032755 GCF_000951035.1 Colobus angolensis palliatus | reverse complement strand
TATACATAAATATATATATAAAGCGTGTGTGTGTATGTATATATACATACTTTTTTTTTTTTTTAAGAAACAGGGTCTTCCCATGTTGCCCAGGCTGGCCTTGAACTGCTGGGTTCAAGGAATCCTCTTGCCCCAGCTTCCCAACTAGCTGGGGCTACAGGTGTGTACTATCATGCCTGGTTTGCCTATGTATTAACTGTGCCACTGGATAACTAAATACAACTGGATAATTAAATACATATTTTCATAGAACTACTCCATTTAATACATGAAAAAAATAAATAATATCATAATGATTCAGACTCCAGTGATTTAATGGATCTAGATGTTGAGAATCAACAGCTGATAACATCATAAAAAGAAACAACCTGACATAAGAGCCTCCGGATGAAAGAACACAGCACCACCTAGAGTCTAGCCAAAGGTATGGAAGCCAAATCTTCTGGAATCAACTTCCAATTTACAGGAAATACAGAGGACACAAGAAACATGTTAAACTACATCATCAATATGCACTCAACAAAATTCAGCCTATGGGAAATGCTAAATGTCAAAAGGTCCAGGTTCTTTAAAAGGTCCAGGTTCTTTAACAGATAGAATGATCTGATACTTAAAAAACATGTTTTTTAAAAATAAGAAAAACTAAATTATAAATAAGGGATGTACTCTTAGATTACATAATTATAAAGAAATAAAAGAAAGTGATTACTGTAAAAGTTAAGATAGAGGTTCCATTTGAGGGAGAGAGGCAGTTGTAATCAGAGGGATTCTAGGACGACTGGCAAAATTCTATTTCTTGAGCTACATGGTGGTTTAAAGGTTATTTGCCCTTTAGTTTTATATTTGTTTTGGTTTGGTTTTCAATAGTTACAGTTTTACAATAAAAATTTTTATGAGACAGTTCTGTCAAATGGTTAATTTCATGTTTTAAAATATCTATATTCAGGCAATGTAATTCCATTATAAAATTGGTAGTTTCAGTTTTTGTAAACTTGCAACTTGCAGCCTGTATTAAGTACATATAACATGTTATTTCTTTCAGTGACTCCTAAGAAGCTTCTGATGCATAACCAACCTCCATATGTAAGTCACCTCAAAACAGTAACAGTGCTCTCAAGCTGCCTTGGGGAACATGGCGCCACCTCTCTGCTGAGTTATGTAGAGCCACTTTGGCCGCCCACTGCATCCTGATGGTGATGGGGGAGACAGGCTTTGATTGCCAATCACACCCCTCTACCTTTACCTCATGTTGGCTGTGGCAGTAGATGTGATTCAGCTGTGGGTGGCCTCAGCTCACCAACCACTGCCTTGGTTTTGAGGGTTAAACCCAGGCTCAAACAGGTGGGGGAGGGGAATAAACAGCCACATTCACAAATGCATTCTTGAATCACTGAATCTATCTGAAATAATTAAACAAAAGAGAATGTCCTTAAAAAGAACTCATATTTGCAGGCCTAATCTTCACCAAAGAGATCTTAAAATGCATAAGAGCTAAAGACCTTATGCATAAGAGCTAAAGAGAAATACTGCAAGGCATCCATGATATCCCAAGAAAACTTGGAGCTAAGACAGAAGAAACAGAGATTAGCCAAAAAAAAAACAAAGTCTAGAAAAATCAACATTGATATATTTCAAAAGATTTAACAGCTGCAGAAAATGAATTTCTAAAACAAAAAATACTATTTTAAAAAATACCAGTCTTATTATTTTTATTAGAAAGGTTAGGAGGATAGAAGAGAAGTAGACAAGCTGACTCTAAATTTCTCTAGGAAAATTAAGCAAACAGGAATAGCCAGAAAGCTGTGAAAAAGAAGTGCAACAATGGGAAGCTAGCTCTATCAGAGATTAAAACATAATATGAAATTAAACAATTTTTTTAAAAAGAGCGGCAGCAGATGAATGTCTGCTAGATGAAGAAGAGAACAGAAAGTCCATGCATACTGCCAAATACAACAGGAAGTTATCATACCATAATAATAGCAATTTTTAGAGCACTTACTTGTGCCAGGCACTAAGAATCTTATATATATTAAATGTCTGACTACTCCATGAGATAGGTACAATTATTGTATTTTTATTAGAGGAAACTGAAGCATAGACATATGAAGTAACTTGCCCAAGATCTCAAAGGCAAGAAGTGGTGCTGTTAGAATTTCAACTTAGGTAATCCAGCTACAAAGTCCACACTCCTAACCTGTATGCACTATGGTTTTTCTGTTTTTCATTCAGGTGCGATCTCAAATCATGAAGGAACAATAAACAATTCAATAAGCAGCATTAAAATTGGAATTCAATTTTTTTCTACATATGTTCAAATGGACATTTGTAGAAAAACTAAATTGGCCCATATTTCAAATCAGGAAAAATTTCAGGTCAGACACAGTGGCTCACACCTGTAATCCCCACACTTTGGGAGGCTGAGATAGGAGGATTGCTTCAGTTCAGGAGTTTAAAACTGGTCTGGGCAACATGGGGAAACTCCATTTCTACAAAAAAATGCAAAATTAGCCGGGCATGGTGGTGCTTGCCTACGGTCTCAGCTACTCAGGCGGCTGAGATGGAAAGATCACTTGAGCCCGGGAAGTCCCAGCTACAGTGAGCTGTGATCACACCACTGCAATCCAGGCTGGGTGACAGAGTGAGATGGATAAATACCAGAGTGATAAATACCACCAAAATATTAGAGGAAAGCATAGAACTTAAAAGAAGTTCTATGTAAGAAAAGCCTTTCTATATATGATTCAAAACCCACTAACTATAAAAGAATAGCATAACAAATTCAAGCTACATAAAAATAAAAAGCTTTTGGCTGGGCACAGTGGCTCACGCCTGTAATCCCAGCACTTTGGGAGTCTGAGGCGGACGGATCACTTGAGGTCAGGAGTTCGAGACCAGCCTGACCAACACAGTGAAACCCTGTCTCTACTAAAAATACAAAAATTAGCCACACATGGTGGCGCGTGCCCATAATCCCAGCTACTTGGGAAGCTGAGGCAGGAGAATTGCTTGAACTTAGAAAGCAGAGGTTGCAGTGAGCCAATATCACACCACCGCACTCCAGCCTGGGCAACACAGCCAGACTCTGTCTGAAAATAATAATAAATAAAAATAAAAATACATAAAATAAAATAAAAAGCTTTTTTTTTTTTCTTTTGAGACTGAGTCTCACTCTGTCGCCCAGGCTGAAGTGCAGTGGCGTGATCTCTGCTCACTGCAAGCTCCGCCTCCTGAGTTCACACCATTCTCCTGCCTCAGCCTCCCAAGTAGCTGGGACTACAGGTGCCCACCACCACGCCCAGCTAATTTTTTTTTTGTATTTTTAGTAGAGACGGGGTTTCACCATGTTAGCCAGGATGGTCTCGATCTCTTGACCTCGTGATCCGCCCGCCTCAGCCTCCCAAAGTGCTGGGATTATAGGCATGAGCCCCCGCACCCAGCCAATAAAAAGCTTTTTATTTAAAAAAAAAAGAAAAAGAAAACACTAGCCAAGTCAAATCAATCCCTTTAAAATAAGAAGCTTCTAGAAAATAATAAAAAATCAATTAAGTCAATATAAAAAGGGGCAAAGTAACATGTTATTTAAGAATGAATTTTAAAATGAGCAAAGGATACAAATGGATAATTCAAAGAAAATACGCTCAACCTCAGTCATAAGGGAAATGTAAATTTAAATTCTGATTAATCACTTTTTCACCTATTAGACTGGCAAAAACCACTGTTGCTAATACTGTTGGAGATGCTACTGAGGCACTTTCACAGAGTTCTGGAGGGAGAATAAATTAATATAATCCCTGGGAAGGCAGTTTGGCAATATAAATCAAAATTATAAAGGAATAAAACCTTTGACCCAGCAATTATATCTCTAAGAATCTATCCTATAGATACAATTACATTAAGTATGAAATAGTACATGTAAAGAGTATTTATTGAAGTACTATTAGTAACAACAAAAGACTGGAAACAACCCAGTCAACATGGGTCAAAACAACCATGGTTCATCTATGCAACAGAATGCTTATATAGCTCTTTTAAAAATACAGAAGCTCTCTATAAAATGCTTTAGAAAGACAACTAAGAAACATTAGCAAAGAAAAGCAAGATGTAGAACAAGAGGTAGAGCATCCCACCTTCTGTATAACTAACAAGTGAAACATACAAGTATTTATATTAGTTTATAAAAGCCTAAAGAAAAATTAGAAGGATACATGAGCTGCTAATAATAGTTACTTTTCAGGTTTTCTATCTATCATCTATCTATCAATCATTCATCCATCTATCTATCTATTTGTTTAAGACAGGGTCTCGCTCTGTTGTCAAGGCCCACTCCCACCTCCCAGAGTGCTGGGGTTACAGGCGTGAGCCACCGCGCCCAGTCGCTAGTTCATTCTTAATTATTCAAATTAACTAAAAGGCAAATCAGGATTTTTTCTAGACAATTTTATATATTATAAAACCAAGAAGGTAAACAGCGCTAGTTTAAGCATTTGGCTGAGTTAACAGGTTTTCCCAAACAAGAGCACACTGCAGCCTGTATTTCTCAAAACATCTATCACTATTGCATGTTATCCATCAGCATAAACAAATGGAAGTTCAAAAAATAGGGCTGAAACAAGACAGCTTTGGTAAGAATTAATATTTAAATGTCTTCCTCAGTGTCTTGTCATCAGGAATCCCAGGCTCAGGCCCAGAGACAACCTCATGGCCTTGAAATCTAAACAACATAGAAACATAAGCCTTCACTATCTCTTATTAGTTATTTGAGATCTACTATTCACTCTGTAAAGGTAAAATATCAAGTAAATGCTGATTTTTAATAAAAGTCTAATTTAATTTGTTTTAAATAGTAGTTGAAAAACCATTAACACATTAAGGACATAAAAAAAAATTCCCCCTTGAAAAAGAACTCCAATTTAGTTCAGAACTCTAATGATAGCACGTTATTACCACCACCTCAAGCTTCCCAAGACCATTTTAACTATGTATTAACCCCTGAACAAAAATCATCATGGCTCCTCATCACCTACAGAATAAAATTTTAATCACTTGGGCAACAACGCAAAATGTCAAAAAAGTCTCACCTCCCACGTTGTCTCTACACAATCTAGTCCAGACTATTTATTATATTCAGAAGGAGTTTTAATATTCTACTCCCTTGCCTTTGCTCTCCCTCCCTAAAATTCAAAGTTTGGCTCTAGCCCCACTTCTACAAAACAACATTTCCAGATAAAACTAAAAAGAAAGTGGTGCTTCCTCAACTCTCTCAATTGTTAAGACATGTCTCGTCTATTGCAAAATATGCTCAGTTCATAGATACTGCTGTGAATTTTTAGTCTCCCATCTAAATACAAACATACACCATTTTATCATACTTCACGTTACTGTTTACAAATTGAAGGTTTGTGGCAGCCCTGCATCCAGCAGGTCCATTGGCACCATTTTTCCAACAGCATGTGCTCGCTTTGTGTTTCTGTGTCACATTTTGGTACTTCTCACAATATTTTCAACTTTGTCATTATTATTGTATTTGTTATGATGATCTGTGATCAGTGATCTTTGATGTTACTACTGTAACTGTTCTGGGGTATCATAAACCATGTCCATATAAGACAGTGAACTTAATAAATGTGGTATGTGTTCTATAGCTCTACCAACAGACTATTCCCCCATGTCTCTTCCTCTCTTTGGGACACCCTATTACCTGAGACACAACATTGAAATTAGGCCAATTAATAAACCTACAATGGCCTCTAAGTGTTCAAGTGAAAGGAAGACCTGCACATCTTTTTTTTTTTTTTTTTTTTTTTTTTGAGACAGAGTCTTACTCTGTTGCCCAGGATGGAGTGCAGTGGCACAATTTCTGCTTACTACAACCTCCATCTTCCAGGTTCAAGCAATTTTCCTCCCGAGTAGCTGGGATTACAGGCCCCTGCCACCATGTCCGGCTAATTTTTGTATTTTAGTAGGGATGGGGTTTCACCATGTTGGCCAGGCTGGTCTCGAACTCCTGACCTCCAGTGATCCACCCACCTTGGCCTTCCAAAGTGTTCAGATCACAGGCGTAAGCCACTGCGCCTGGCCACACATCTCTCATTTTAAGTAAAAAACTAGAAATGACTAAGCACAGGAAGGCCTATGCCAAAGGTTGAAATTGGCCAAAAGCTATGCCTCTTGTGCCAAAATCTAAGCGTGAATGCAAAGGAAAATTTCTTGAAGGAAATTAAATGTAAGCAAAACAGCTTTATGGCTAATATGGAGAAAGTTTTAGTGGTCTGGATAGATCAAATCAGCCACAAAATTCCCTTAGGCCAAAGCCTAATCCAGTGCAAGGCCCTAACTCTCTTCAATTTTATGAAGCCTGGAAGAGGCAAGAAAGCTGTAGAAGAAAAGATGGAAGCCAGCAGAGGCTTAAGGAAAGAAACAGTCTCCATAACACAAAATGCAAGATGAAGCAGCAGGTACTAATGGAGAAGCTACAGCAAATTATCCAGAAGATCCACCTGAGATAATTGATAAAGGTGGCTACACAATAGATTTTTAATGTAGACAAAACAGCCTTCTATTGCAAGAAGATGCCTTCTAGGACTTTCCTAGAGAAAGAGAAGAAATCAATGCCTGCTTTCAAAGCTTCATAGAACAGGCAGACTCTACTGTTAGGGGCTAATGCAGCTGGTGACTAAGTTGAAGGCAATGCTCATCAACCATTCTGAAAATCCTAGGATCCTTCAGAATTATGTTAAATGTACTCTGTCTATGCTCTATAAATGGAACAACAAAGCCTGGATGACTGCGTATCTGTTCACAGCACAGTGTACTGAATATTTTAAGCCAACTGTTGAGACTCACTGCTCAGAAAAAAAGATTTCCTTTCAAAATATTATTGTCCATTTACAATGCACCTGGTCACCTAAGAGCTCTGATGCAGATATACAAGGAGATTCACATTGTTTTCACGCTTGTTAACATAACATCCATTTTGCAGCCCACAGTTCAAAATGTAATTTCAACTTTCAAATCGTATTACCTAAGAAATACATTTTGTAAGACTATCATTGCCATAGATAGTGATTCCTCCGATAGAGCTGAGCAAAGTAAACAGAAAACCTTCTGAAAAGGATTCACCATTGTAGATGCCATGAGGAACATTTGTGATTCATGGGAGGAGAAGTTTGGAAGAAATGGATTCCAGACCCCATGGATGACTTTGAGAGGTTCAAGACTTCCATGGAAGAAGTCACAGCACAGCACATGTGGTGGAAATAGCAAGAGAACTAGATTGAGAAGCGGAGTACCCAGGCTGGAGTGCAGTGGTGCAATCACAACTCACTATAGCCTTGACCTCCCAGGCTCAGGTAGGTGATCCTCCCACCTCAGCCACCCAGGTAGCTGGGACTACAGGTGAACACCACAACACCTAGCTAATTTTTTTTTCTTTTTTTTTTTTTTTTTTTTTTTTGGTAGAGACAAGGTCTCACCATGTTGCCCAAGCTAGTATTGAACTACTGGGCTCAAGTTATCATCCACCTCAGCCTCCCAAAGTGCTGAGATTATAGGCATGAGCCTCCCCACCTGGCCAAAGCAGTTTGAGATGGAAATCTACAACCAGTGAAGATGTCATAAGCATTGTTGAAATAACAAAGATTTAGAATATTACATAAATGTAGTTGATAATGCAGTAGCAGAATTTGAGAGGATTGACTCCAATTCTGAAAGAAGTTCTACTGTTCATAAAACACTATTGAACAGTATTTCATGCTACAGAGAAATCTTTCAAGACAAGAAAGGTCAATTAATGGGGCAAAACTTCATTGTGGTCTTATTTTAACAAGTTTTCACAGTCACTCAGCAACCACCACCCTGATCGAGGCAAAACCCTCCACCACCAAAAAGATTAGGACACTCTGAATCCTCAGATGATCATTAGCATTTTTAAGCAATAAAGCGTTTTTTAATGAAGGTGTGTGTATTTTTTTTAAGACATAATGGTATTACACACTTAACAGACTAAGAATAGAAAGAAACTTCTTCAACCTGACAAAGGGCATCTATAAAAATCCCACAGTTAACATCATACTTAATGGAAGTATCACTATGAACCAATTAGGTATTTTATCTTAAAATACATATACACACACATATACACATACACACTCATACGTAAATATGTGTGTGTGTGTGTGTGTGTGTGTATGTGTAGTTTTATCCACTGGAAAGGGGTATGAACAATGACCAACATAGTAACAATGAACATGCTTGTGGCCCAGATTGTGGTCTTGAAATACCGTTTCTCACTAAAAATCAGGGCTTCTTGAAGGAGTAGCCTGTATTAGTCTGTTTTCACACTGCTAATAAAGACATACCTGAGACTGGGTAATTTATAAAGGAAAGAGGTTTAACTGACTCACAGTTCCACATAACTGGGGAGGCCTCACAATCATGGCTGAAGGTGAAGGTGGAGCAAAGACATGTCTTTGCAGGCAAGGGAGCGTGTGTAGGTGAACTCCCCCTTATAAAACCACCAAATCTCATTAGACTTATTCACTATCATGAGAATAGCATGGAAACTCCCATGATTCAATTACCTCCCACTGGGTCCCTCCCACAACATGTGGGAATTATGGGAGCTAGAATTCAAGATGAGATTTTGGTGGGGACACAGCCAAACCATATTATTCTGCCCCTGGCCCCTCCCAAATCTCATATCCTCACATTTCAAACCCAATCAGGCCTTCCCAACAGCATTAACTCCAAAGTCCACAGTCCAAAGTCTCATCCGAGACAAAGCAAGTCCCTTCTGCCTATGAATCTGTAAAATCAAAAGCAAGTTAATTACTGCCTAGATACAATGAGGTTACAGGCATTGGGTAAATACACCCATTCCAAATGGGAGAAATTGGCCAAAACAAAGAGACTACAGGCTCCATGCAAGTCCAAAAGCCAGTGGGACAGTAAAATTTTAAAGCTCCAAAATGATCTCCTTTGACTTCATGTCTCACATCGAGGTCACACTGATGCAAGAGGTGGGTTCCTATGGTCTTGGGCAGCTCTGCCCCTGTGGCTTTGCAGGGTACAAATCCACTCCTAGCTGCTTTAATGGGCTAGCGTTGAGCATCTGCAGCTTTTCCAGGCACACAGTGCAAGCTGTCAGTGGATCTACCATTCTGGGGTCTGGAAGATTGTGGCCCTCTTCTCACAGCTCCACTAGGCAGTGCCCCAGTGGAAACTCTGTGTGGAGGCTTGTACCCCACATTTCCCTTCCGCAGTGCCTCCGCAGAGGTTCTCCATGAGGGCTCCACCCCTGCAGCACACCTCTGCCTGGACATCCAGGTATTTCCATACGTCCTCTGCAATCTAACTGGAGGTTCCCAAATCTCAATTCTTGACTTCTGTGCACCCACAGGCCCAACACCACATGTAAGCCATCAAGGCTTAGCGCTTTCACCCTCTGAAGCAATGGCGTGAGCTGTACATTGCCCCCTTTTAGCCACAGCTGGGATGCAGAGTACCATGTCCCCAGACTGCACAAAGCTGCAAGGCCCTGAGTCTGGCCCACAAAAGCATTTTTTCCTCCCAGGCCTGCAGGCCTGTGATGGGAGGGGCTGCTGTGAAGACCTCTGACATACCCTGGAGCCATTTCCCCATTGTCTTGGCAATTAACATTTGGTTCCGCATTACTTATGCAAATTTCTGCAGTTGACTTGAATTTCTCCTCAGAAAATGGGTTTTTCTTTTCTATTGCATCATTAGGATGCAAATTTGCCAAACTTTTACACTCTGCTTCCTCTTGAATGCTTTACCACTTAGAAATTTCTTCCACCAGATACCCTAGATAACCTCTCTCAAGTTCAAAGTTCCACAGACCTCTAAGGCAGGGGCAAACTGCCACAGTCTCTTTGTATGGCAAGAATGATCTTTACTCCAGTTCCCACCAAGTTCTTCATCTCCATCTGAGATCATCTCAGCCTGGACTTTATCATCCATATCACTATCAGCATCTTGGTCAAAGCCATTCAACAAGTCTTTAGGAAGTTTCAAACTTTCCCACATTTCCCTACCTTCTTCTGAGTCCTCCAAACTCTTCCAACCTCTTCCTGTTACCCACTTCCAAAGTAGCTTCCACATTTTCAGGTATCTTTACAGCAGCACCCCACCCTACCATTACCAATTTACTGTCCTAGAATGTTCTCACGCTACTAATAAAGACATACCTGAGACTGGGTAATTTCCAAAGGCAAGAGAATTAACGGACTCACAGTTCTACATGCCTGGAGAGGCCTCACAATCATGGCTGAAGGCAAAGGAGGAGCAAAGGCACATCCTACATGGCAGCAGGCAAGAGTGTGTGCAGGGGAACTCCCCTTTATAAAACCACCAGATCTCGTGAGACTTATTCACTATCACGAGAACAGCAGGGGAAACACCCGCCCCCATGATTCAATTACCTCCCACTGGGTCCCTCCCACAACATGTGGGAATTATGGGAGCTACAATTCAAGAGAGATTTTGGTGGGGACACAGCCAAACCATATCATAGCTGGTTCAAGGTCTGGAACTGGAAATGAAAGTATGAGCCTGAAATATCTTGCCATAAAAAATAGCAGGAACATGCAAGTCTAGTAGGGTTGTATCAAAAGGACTCAGGAGTCAACGTGAAGAAGTGCCTACTGGCCAAAAATAAAAGTTTGGGGTTCAATAAAGAAAGTAATAATAATTGCAATGAAATACATTTAAATCCATTAATTCATAATATTTCAAAAAGACAATAGCAACTAATTGGTCTCCTATGGAGGATGATAAGAAGAGAAATGGCTGTTACTTATAAAACTAATGAATAAAAGGAATGGACCTGTTCCAATTACATATTTATATAATTTTATATAAATATACTCAATTATATATAAAGAACACA
>NW_012112142.1:2017814-2020929 GCF_000951035.1 Colobus angolensis palliatus | reverse complement strand
TGTGTGTGTGTGTGTGTGTACATATACACACACACACACACACAAAAGTATAGTGTAAACATAACTCATATGCATTGGAAAACCAAAAAATACGTGTGATTCATATTCACTACTTTATTGTAGTGGTCTCAAACAAAATCTGCATTATCTCCAAGGTATGCCTGTACTAATCAGGCCTAACTCCACTTAGCTTGAAAGATCAGACAAAACTAGGTGTGCTCAGGGTGGTATGACTGTGTCTGGAGTATTAGTTATCTTTATATGCGTCTTGTTTTCATCAGACTGTAAGCTTCTGAGAAGGAAAATTGCATCTGGTGAGCACCTACTATGTGCTGGGCATTACTGTCAAAGATTCTAAGAGCCCTATGAAACTGGTACTGTTATTCTCATTTCAAAGATACAGAAACCAAGTCAGAAAGATTATATACCCTGACCAAGACCATAAGCCCAAGAAGTGACCGATCTAAGAGCCAAACTGAAAGTCTACCTGATTCCATGCAAGATACTGCCTCTCAAAAAGAAAAGAAAAATTTGAAACAAAACTATTAGAAAGCTATATAGTATACAGAATATGTCAAAGTGGGCTCACTCATTTCATTTTTGTTGCAACCCTTGGAGACAATGTATTAGTTATGGTTGCTACTACTTTTCCCCGGCAAGCATAATTTCACATTTCCCTTTCTCTGGCTCCCTTGAGGAACTTTTCCCTTACTTCAAAATAGTCCTGGCAAGGATGTGAATCATGGTGCCCAATTTCATACAGAATGGCACATGACAAAGATAAGGCAATCAGAAACATACTGTCAGATATAATGATTGTTTTAGGCATAGGGCTATCATGTAAGCCAGCCCAATCAGAATCCTTCAGGGGTCTAAGCATTTTCATTAGGTTATTTTGAATAATTCTGCTCCCAGCCACCTTCTCTTTCCCCAACTCAATATAACGGAGAAATTTGATTAAAGTTCAATAATTGCAAAAGGAATATTTGGCATAAGGGTGACAATCCAGAGATATACTTGGTTCCTCATGTCTTAATAAAATCTATAGTGAAATAAAGTCAAAGAATAATGCTTTCAGTACAGAGTACTTAGATCACAAAATATCATTCTCTTTCTAATCATAAGATATATTTAATACTAAATTTTATGTAGCAAATAGCTATAAAGAAATGAAACATTAAGACTTATGCTCTAAATTTTATTTACTGTTTTACAAGGGTTACAAGCTTGGCCCAAAGAGGAAGGGAAAAAGAAATCACATGCTATAAAAAACAGATAAGGAATCTGAAGCTTATATTAAACAAAGAAGGTCAAAATTGAGATGCATTTAATGTATCATCATTTGAAAGCTTAAAGCAAATCAATGCGGTATACTAGCCAACATGCAGATTAGGGAGAAAAAATGCATAAATGTATGCCAGCATAATGTACCTCCATTCCATAACTACTGAGAAAATAATTAGAAATTTACAGCACAATATATTTATAGATTCTCTTATAAGCATCTTACCAAAAAAATCAATGCTACAAAAATGAAACTATCCCTGCCGGGCGCGGTGGCTCAAGCCTGTAATCCCAGCACTTTGGGAGGCTGAGACGGGCGGATCACGAGGTCAGGAGATCGAGACCACCCTGGCGAAAACAGTGAAACCCCGTCTCTACTAAAAACTACAAAAAAAAACTAGCCGGGCGAGGTGGCAGCGCCTGTAGTCCCAGCTACCCGGGAGGCTAAGGCAGGAGAATGGCGTGAACCCAGGAGGCGGAGCTTGCAGTGAGCTCAGAGCCGGCCACAGCACTCCAGCCTGGGTGACAGAGCGAGACTCCGTCTCAAAAAAAAAAAATGAAACTAATGAGCACCATCTCATGGGCATTTGAAGTAATATGTGTAAAACCAGCTTTTGCAAGAGCTTTAAAAAGCCAAGCTACTTAGTAAAGAATTAATCATAAAACTTTATTTTAAAATTTCAAATTTTGTACATATATCCTAAAAAGTTAACAAGGGTTTTAAACAAACAGATATAATATTTAAGCCAGTATTTAAATAGCTTCAACAAATATAAGGGGAGGAAATGTAAAATGATTCTCATAAAACAAACACCGTAGAAGAGTTAAACAAAAGCAAAATCCAAAAGTGTTAAAAAATAAAATAAAGTAATACGATAGTACTTAACGAGAAAAAACAGGATTTTAGATAGATTTGGCAAATCTGAAATTAACATAACATAAATCAACTCTTTCTTATAGTGACTGCAGATTTTCCATTTTAAAAACCCTGACTTGATCATTATACATTCTATGCATATAACAAAATATCATATGTACCCCATCAATATATAAAATATTACATATCAATTTTTAAAAGAAAGAAAAAATGCTTAAAAAAACATATTTCACATTTCCTCTAATGGTGTGCATTTAAAAGGAAAGGCATTTCCCATTCAAAGAAACACATGTACTACTTTAAGACTAAAGCAGTCTTTGCCAGCTTCCTGGCTCTTCCTTTAAAAGTTTACTTTCTAAAGGCAATCAAGTAGAATATATTAACTGGACTAGCTGATACTAAACAATGCAGTTATTTCCTACCTGAAATTTCATCCAGTAGCAACACACACTCACTGAAGCACTTCAGTGTCACGTTCTCTCTTGGTTCAGATTACATGAACTCACTTTCTGTAAATTAATAGTTAGATCAAGTATCTTCTTATAGTGTTAGAACGAATGGCAAACTTTGAGAACAAAAATTGTCCTTTTAAAGAAAAAAAAAATATCAATAATTAGTCTTGCTCAGGCCTAGTGATGGGCACCTGTAATCCTAGCACTTTAGGAAGCCAAGGAAGGAGGATCACTTGAGGCCAGGAGTTCAAGACCAGCCTGGGCAACATAGTGAGATCCTGTCTCTATTTTTAAAATTAAATTTTTTATGTGTTTGTTTGTTTGTTTTTGGAGACGAAGTTTTACTCTTGCTGCCCAGGCTGGAGTGCAACGGCATGATCTCAGCTCACTGCAACCTCCACCTCCCGGGTTCAAGCGATTCTCCTGCCTCAGCCACCTGAATAGCTGGGATTACAGGCATGCGCCACCATGCCCGGCTAATTTTGTATTTTTAGTAGAGACG
>NW_012112142.1:2001340-2016939 GCF_000951035.1 Colobus angolensis palliatus | reverse complement strand
GAGGCGGAGCTTGCAGTGAGCTGAGATCCGGCCACTGCACTCCCGCCCGGGCGACAGAGCAAGACTCTGTCTCAAAAAAAAAAAAAAAAATTCATGTTCAGCAGGCAAAATAACAATGAGTACAGTATGCAAAGTACTGTCACTGGCTATAAAAGGGTAATGGACACCAGATTTAATCTCTCACCATAAAGTGGAAAACTAAACAAAATACATAAAACAATTCTTTGGACTGTGATCACTGAAAGCACAAAAACAAACAAGGTCTCAACTCAGTGAGACCTTGAGACAATGACACAATTGAGCTGAGACAGCCATCATTCTAATGAGTCGAAGAGACACAGATCAGAGTTCAGGAGGCTGAGATGGCTGGAATTCAAGGAGAAGAGTACCAGAGAAGGTTACCTGAGAAATCGCTCTAGAAATCTTAGCAGTGGTCCCTTTGAGTATTTGGATGAATACTAAACTGCATGGGCGCTGGGTGAGAATCAGAACACCATCAAGAGAAAAACAACTACTGACATTGCTGTAAGCTGAAAAATTCTACAGGTCACACAGGGCTGAGAGAAGTCTGAATTCTATTCAAAGTGGAAAGATCTCAAACATCCAAGGCTTTGGACTAAGCTTCAGTTGTACAACTAAACAAGGACTAGAATAAAGGCTACACTATATCTACCATTGCAATGTTTAAAAACAAGCTTTGACTCTGCCTTGAAAGAACTGTACAGCAGATAAATAGAAGGGGTGGCTACAATGCTGACAGAAACCTTGTCTTTCAAGCCAGACAAACTGGGAAAAGGCAGGAGAGGGTGGGAAAGTCATGAAGAGAAGAAAGTTCTCTATGAACCAGTACAAGACTCATCCCCGTGCTAAGCATATAACAAACCCAAACCAGAAAAATAAAAGCTTTGAGAATTGAACTCAAATCTCAGACTAGCCCCTGAGTGGCATATGCACAGGACAAACCCAAAAAAAAAAAAGCAAGGCAAAGCTTTTGAAAACTGAACTGATATTGAAACCACTACATATAGAAAGCAGGCCAAAACTTGTGGTCTGACCCTAATCAGGTTGATTGCCTGCTAAACAAACAAAATAAATAGCCTTCTCCAAGGAATATAACACAGCTCAGAGTTTACCAACATAACTTTCACAAAATCAGGAATACAATCCAGAAATTACTTGACATACAAAAAATCAAAAAATTATGAATTTCAAGAGAAACAACAATAAACAGATAAAAAACAAATCTCTATTAATCAGACGTTGGAATTACCACGGAAAGAGTTTAAAGCAATAATATTATAACTACGATTCAGGAGGTAAAGATAAAGGTAAAGTAGCCGGGCACAGTGGCTCACGCCTGTAATCCCAACACTTTGTGAAGCCAAGGCGGGTGGATCACTTGAGGCCAAGAGTTCGAGACCAGCCTGGCCAACGTGGTGAAACCTCATCTTACTAAAAATACAAAAATTAGCTGGGCATGGTGGTGCATTGCCTGTAATCCCAGCTACTCGGGAGGCTGAGGCAGGAGGAACCCAGGAGGCAGAGGTTACAGTGAGCCGAGATCGCACCTCTGCACTTCAGTCTAGGTGACAGAATGAGACTCTATCTTGACAAAAAAAAAAAAGAAGAAGAAGAAAACAAAAAAGAAAAGTTAAAAAAAAAATGAAATGAATGGAAAGACAGAATAGAGGTATTCAATGGAGAAAATTGAGAAGCAAAAAATCTATTAAGAAATATTAAGAAGTAAAAAATCTATTAAGCCTAGATGGGCACATTAGCAGACTGGAGATGACAGAAAAAATAATCAAGTAATATAAAAAGAAATCACTATAAATTATTTAATCTGAAAAACAAAGAAAGAGGTAAGATTGAAAAAAATGAATCATCTCATGGAAATATGGGACAGTATCCAAAAGTCTAACATACATGTCACTGGAGTTGCAAAAAAGAGAGCAGAGGCCAGGCGCAGTGGCTCATGCCTGTAATCCCAATACTTTGGGAGGCCAAGGTGGGCGGATCACTTGAGGTAAGGAGTTTGAGATCAGACTGGCCAACACAGTGAAACTCCATCTCTATTAAAAATAAAAAATAAAATAAAAAAGTAGCTGGGCGTGGTGGCACACACCTGTAATCCCAGCTACTCGGGAGGCTGAGACAGGAGAATCATCTAAACCTGGGAGGCAGAGGTAGCAGTGAGCCAAGATTGTGCCACTGCACTCCAGCCTGGGTGACAGAGTGAAAAAACATCTTGAAAAAAAAAGAACAAAAAGGCGAGTAGAAAGAGACTGAGGCAGAAAAATATTTGACTGACTAGACAAATTTGCTGAAATATATAAATTACTTCTAATATAGCCTCACCATAAATTCATACATCATACAAGCTAACAGAAGAGCTGTCCCCCAAACAAACACATTTCACTAATGATACAGAGCTCAAATAGCAAACAAGAAGTAATTCATCCTCTGGATAAATGATTTCCAAACAGTTGACTATACACTCCTATTGGCAAAAAATTAAGTAGTCAGATCATAGATATATTAATGTAGAAATTATATATGGGTTACTGAATACTAATCTGTTATTTAATCTAATATGTTATATATGTTACTAATTTTTATTAAGTTATTTTTTAAAAGAAATTAGAAGACAGAGAAAGATGGCCAAATACCAGCCTTCACCGGTCATCCCCGTGACAGAAACAACAAATTTAACAACCATGTACACAAAAAAGCACCTTCATAAAAAACAAAAATAAAGTGAGCAATCACAGTACCTGGTTTTAACTTCATATCACAGAAAGGGGCACTGAAGAAGGTAAGCAGGACAATCTTGAACTGCCAAGATCACCCCCACCCTATTACCCCAAAAGCAGCTGTGTGTCATGGAGCACCTACACGCTTGGGAGTGGGAGAGTGCAGTGACTGTCGGACCCTGCATTGAACAGTGCTGCCCTGTCACAGTGGAAAGCAGAAGAAGGCTAAAATTAGCCAATGTCCTCCTACAGAGAGAGTATTAAGACCGGCCCTAGCCAGAAAAGAATTGCACATCCCAGTGGTTGGAAACAGTATTGACAAGCCTCACCACCATGGGTTGAAGTTCTTGGGGCCTCTAAATAAACTTGAAGGGCAGTCTAGGCCACAAGGACTGAAATTCCTAGGCAAGTCCTAGTGCTGTGCTCTGAGTCCACTGGCTCAGAGCTACTCCTCTACAACTCCTGGCAGTGCGGCCTACCACAACAAAAGTGACTCCTTCAATCAGCTTGAGGAGAGGAGAGTGAAAAGTTAAAAGGACTTTGTCTTGCATCTTGGATACTAGCTCAGCCACAATCGAACAGGAAACCAGGCAGTCATGAGGACCCCATTCCAGGTCTTAGCTTGGGCAACATATCTACACACACACTGGGCCAGAAGGGAACCCACTGCCTTGAAGGGAATGACCCAATTCTGGCAGGATTCATCATTTGCTGACTAAAGAGCCCTTGGGCCCTGAAGAACCAGAAGCAACATCCAAGTAGTATGCCATGGGCCTTGGGTGAGACTCTGAGACGTGGCTTCAGGAATCACCTCGAACACAGTGATACAAAGCACCAAGAGGGCTCCTGAGATCCCCAATTCTAGGCCTTGGCTCTTGGACAGCATTTCTGGACATGCCCGGGGCCAAAAGAGAGCCTGGTGCCCAAAAGGGTGAGTCCCGGACCTGGCAGCATTCACCACATGCTAACTGAAGAGTCACTGGGCCTTAAGTGAACATTGGCAGTAGACTGGCAGTATGCCCCATGGGTCTGTGGTGGTGGTGGCTGGGGGAGACGCTCCTCTACCTATGTAAACAGAAGGGAAGCGTGGGAAAGACTTTGAGCAACATCTTAGCCACAGAATAGAGCACCAGTCATATTTCTAAGAGTTTTTATTCCACTCCTGGGCTCCTGGACGGCCCCTCTAGACCTGCCAAGGGCCTGAGGAAACACGCTACTCTGAAGGGAAGGACATAAGCCTTATAGGCTTTGCCAACTGCTGATCGTAGAGCCCTAGGGCCTTGAGTGAATACAGACAGTAGCCAGGTAGTGGTCACAGCAGGCCTTGGGTGAGACTCAGTGCTGTGCTGACTTTAAGTCTGACCCAGCACAGTCCCAATGGTGGTGGCCACATAGGTGCTTGTGTCTCCCTACACCCAGCTCCAGGTGGTTCAGCACAGAGACAGCAACACACCATTTCTTTGGGACAAAGTAATGGAAGAAAACAAGAGTCTCCACCTGGTAACCAACAGAATTCTTCCAGATCTTATCCAAGATCACCAAGACAGTACCTCTATGAGTCTACAAGAACCAAAGCATTATGGGCTTGGGATGTCCCCTAATCCAGATACAACTTAGATCAAAACAGCCAGTCCCTTCAAATACCTGGAAAGCCTTTCCAAGACAGACGGGCACAAACAAGCCCCGACTGGGAAGGCTACAATAAAAGTCCAGACAGTGACAAACATCCACAAGTATCAACACCTTTTAGGAAAACATGACCTCACCAAAACACTAGATAAAGAACTAGAGACCATTCCTGGAGAAACAGAGATATGTGACCTTTTAGGTAGAGAATTCAAAATAGCTATTTTGAGGAAAGTCAAAGAAATTGAAGATAACACAAAGAAGGAATTCAGAATTTTATCAGATAAATTTAACAATAAAGATGAAATATTAAAAAGCAGAAATTTGAGAACTGAAAAATGAAACTGATATATTAAAGAATACATCAGAGTCTCTTAACAGAATTGATCAAACAGAAGAATTAGTAAGCTTGAAGACAGTCTATTTGAAAATACACACTAAGAGGAGAAAAAAACAAAAAAAAAAGAATACAAAAGAATGAAGCATGCCTACAAGATCTAGAAAACAGCCTCAAAAGGACAAATCTAAGAGTTACTGTCCTTAAAAAGGAAGTGAGAAAGAGATGGGGGTAGAAAGTCTATTCAAAGGGATAATAACAGAGAACTTTGCAAACCTAGAGAAAGATATCAATACTCAAGTACGAAAGGCATACAGAATACCAAGCAGATTTAACCCAAAGACTACCTCAAGACATTTAATAATCAGCCTCCCAAAGATCAAGAATAAGGAAAGGATCCTAAAAGGGGCAGGAGAAAAGAAACAAGTAACATACAATGGAGCTCCAATACATCCGGCAGCAGACGTTTCAGTGGAAACCTTAAAGCCACGAGAGTGGCATGACTATATTTAAGGTGCAGACAGAAAAAAATCTCTTACCCTAGAATATCATATCCAATGAAAATATCCTTCAAACATAAAGGAGAAATTAAGACTTTCCAAGACAAACAAAAGCTGAGGTGTTTCATCACCAGACCTGTCCTACAAGAAATGCTAAAGGAAGTTAGTTCCTCAATCAAAAAGAAACAGATGTATGTAAGCAACAAGAAAAGAAATCATCTGAAAGTACAAAATTAATTGGCAACAGTAAGTATACAGAAAAACACAATATTATAACACTATAACGTGGGCCTAAGAGTAATTCTACTCTTAAGTAGAATGACTAAAAGATGAACACAATACAATAAAATATAAACAGAAACAACAAAAAGTTAAAAAGCAGGGAGATAAAGGTAAAGTGTAGAGCTTTTATTAGTTTTCTTTTTGCTTCTTTGTTTGTTTAAGCAATCACTGTTAAACTGTCACCAGTTTAAAATAATAAGTTATAAGATAGTATTTGCAAGCTTCATGGTAACCTCAAATAAGAAAACATACAACCTACTAATATTGAACCGGGAAGAAATCCAAAGTCTAAACAGACCAATAACAAGTAATGAGATTGAAGCCATAATAAAGTGTCTCACAGTGAAGTCCAGGACCTGATGGCTTTACTGCTGGATTCTAACAAACATTTAAAAAACTAATACCAATCCTACTCAAATTATTCTGAAAAATAGAGGAGGGAATACTTCCAAACTCATTCAACATGGCCAGTATTACCCTGATACCAAAACAGACAAAGACACATCAAAAAAAGAAAGTTGTACGCCACTATCTCTGATGAATATTCATGTGAAAATCCTCAACAAAATACTATAATAGCAAGCTGAATTTAACAACATATAAAAAACATCATTTATCATGACCAAGTGAGATTTATCTCAGGGATGCAAAGATGGTTCAACATATGCAAATCAATCAATGTGATACATCATATCAACAGAATGAAGGACAAAAACCACAAGATCATTTCAACTCTTGCTGAGAAAGCATCTGACAAAATTCAGTGCCCCGTCATGATAAAAAAAAAAAAAACTCAAAAAACTAGGTAGAGAAGAGACATACCTCAACATAACAAAAGCCATAAACGACAGACCCACAGATAGTATCATACTGATAGGGAAAAACTGAAAGCCTTTCCTCTAAGATCTGGAACACAACAAAGATGCCCACTATCACCACTGTTATTAAACATAGTACTGGAAGCCATAGCTAGAGCAATCAACAGAAAGAAAGAAAGGGTGGTGGCACTTGCCTATGGTCCCAGCTGTCCGGGGCAGTAGAGGGTTGAGGCAGGAGAATCGCTTGAACCCAGGAGGCGGAGGTTGCAGTGAGCAGAGATCATGCCACTGCACTTGGGTGACAGAGTGAAACTCGGATAGGAAAGGAAGGGGAAGGGGAAGGGGAAGGGGAATCCAAATTGGAAAGGAAGAAGTAAAATTGCCCTTGTTTGCATATGATATGATCTTATATTTGGAAAAATCTAAAGAGTCCACCAAAAAACTATTAGAAGTGATTAATGCAGGAAAGTTGTAGAATACAAAATCAACAAACAAAAATCAGTAGCATTTCTATATGCCAACAGCAAACAATCTGAACATGAAATCAAAAACAGTAATCCCATTTAAAATAGCTACAAATAAATACCTAGGAATTAACCAAAGAATTAAAAGATCTCTGCAATGAAAACAAAATACTGATGAAAGAAAGTGAAGAGCACACCAAATAATGGAAAGCTATTCCATGTTCATGGATTGCAAGAATCAATACTGTTAAAATGTCTATAGTACCCAAAGCAATCTATAGATTCAATGCAATCCCTATCAAAATACTAATGACAATCTTCCCAGAAATTAAAAAAAAAAAAAAATTAGCTGGGCACAGTGGCTCACACCTGTAATCCCAGCACTTTGTGAGGCCGAGGTGGGCAGATCACAAGGTCAGGAGTTCGAGACCAGCCTGGCCAACATAATGAACCCTTGTCTCTACTAAAAATACAAAAAATTAGCCGGGTGTGCTGGCGTGCACCTGTAGTCCCAGCTACTCTGGAAGCTGAGGCTGGAGAATCACCTGAACCTGGGAAGTGTAAGTTGCAGTGAGCTGAGATCGCACCATTGCACTCCAGCCTAGGCGACAGAGAGAGATTCCGTCCAAAAAAAAAAACTTCTAAAATTTACATGGAACCGCAAAAGACCGAGAATAGCCAAAGCCATCCTGAGCAAAAGAACAAAACTGGAAGAATCACACTACCTGACTTCAGTTTATACCACAGAGCTATAGAAACCAAAACAGCATGGTACTAGCACAAAAACAGACACACAGACCAGAGGAACAGAACAGACAACTCAGAAACAAATCCATACACCTACAGTGAACTCAATTTCAACAAAGGTGCCAAGAACATACATTGGGGAAAAGACAGTCTCTTCAATAAATGCTGGGTGCTGGGAAAGCTGGATATCCACATGCGAAAGAATGAAACTAAACTAAACCCCATCTCTCACCATATACAAAAATAAAATCAAAATGGAATAAAGACTTAAATCTAAGACCTCCAGCCAGAAAACCATTAAAAGAAATTATGGGGGAGACTCTCCAGGTCTGGGCAAAGATTTCTTTAGTAATACCCCTCAATTACAGGAAACTAAAGCATACACCGACAAATGGGATCACATCAAGTAGCTAAAAAGCTTCTGTACAGCAAAAGAAACAATCAACAAAGTGAAGAAACAACCACAGAAGGGAGAAAATATATGCAAACTATCCATCTGACAAGAGATTAAAAACCGGAATATATAAGGAGTTCAAACAATAGTATAGGA
This sequence comes from Colobus angolensis palliatus, assembly GCF_000951035.1. Lineage (NCBI taxonomy): Eukaryota > Metazoa > Chordata > Mammalia > Primates > Cercopithecidae > Colobus > Colobus angolensis. The sequence goes on along the minus strand of NW_012112142.1, from coordinate 2,008,862 downwards.
AAAAATCTAATATTCTGATTTTAAAATGGGCAAAAGACCTGAATACATATTTCTCAAAAGAAGACATACAAATGGCAAACAGGCATATCAAAAGGTATTGTCAACATCATTGATCATCAGAGAAATGCAAATCAAAACTACAATGAGATATCATCTCACCCCAGTTATAGCAGCTTATATCCAAAAGACAGGTAATAACAAATGCTGACAAAGATGTATAGTAAAGGGAACCCTCATATCCTGGTGGTGGGAATGTAAATTAGTATAAGCACTATGAGAACACTTTAGAGGTTCCTCAAAAAATTAAAAACAGAGCTACCATATGATCCAGCAATCCCACTGCTAGGTAAAAACCCAAAAGCAAGGAAATCTATATATTGAAGAGATATCTGCATTCCCATGTTTGTTGCAGCACTTCACAATAGCCAACATTTGGAAGCAACCTAAGTCTCCATCAACAGATGAATGAGTAAAGAAAATGTGGTACATATACACATACTATCCAGCCATAAGAAAGAGATTCTGTCATTTGCAAAACATGGATGGCACTGGAGATCATTATGTTAAGTGAAATAAGCCTGGTACAGAAAGACAAGCTTCACATGTTGTCACTTATTTGTGAGAGCTAAAAATTAAACCAATTGAACTCATGGAGATAAAGAGTAGAAGGATGGTTACCAGAGGCTTGGAAGGGTAGTCGGGTTAGGGGAAGTGGAAATGGTTATAAGTTCAGAAAAGTAGTTACAAAAAAATGCATAAGAAGTAGTATTTGACAGCACAACAGGGTAACTATAGTAAACTTAATCATACTTTGGAAAATAATCAAAAGAGTGTAATTAGATTGTTTGTAACACAAAGGTAAATGCTTGAGGTGATGAGTGCCCCATTACCCTGATATGATTATTACGCATTGCATGCCTGTATCAAAATATCTCATATACCCCATAAATATATATACACTTACTATGACCCATGAAAATTAAAAATTTAAAGAAAAGAAATTGAGGTAAACAGAAAAGTTAAGTTTTTAAAATATTTATACTGATACCAAAAAAAAACTTTTATACTCTCTTCTTTACATTATTGTTGAAGAGAGAGGAATGTGAACAAATAAATACATTTTTTATCTTGGTTTAAACATTTTATGATACAGCAGCGATAAGATCTAGTCTAAGTTCAGTTTTTATGTCAAAACACAGATTAGAAAAAAGAATACTTCACAATATATGTAAATCCAATTGTAAGACGGAATTCATGGACTTTGTTGAAATTCAGTTATCATTTTCCAGTTTTTCTTACAACTTACCATAAGTTGTTTTGTTTTTAAAATGTAAGTTCAAATTTCACTATGACTCTTTAATAAACATTAATGGATTTTAAAAATTTACTCAAGTTTTTCTAGTGCTTTTTAAAATATAGACACTTTTTTTATAAGTGTCACACACTGTTCGGCACCAAAGTCAGAAAATAATGTAAATTTTCCAAACATCCCGTTTTCATAAGACAAATGTCATTCAAAAAGAAGCAACTTTCTTATTCATAGCTAAAATGTGTTTTATTTATAAAAATACACACTGACCATTACTTAGAAAAGGTAAATAAATTCAGAAGATCTTTCTATAATAGAAAAATGGCTATCTTTAAGTCACAGATTTAAGTACTCTACCGTCACTATAATTACTGAACCTTTGAGTATTCCAAAAATGTTACACTTTAAATTAAATAGATTTCAAGATCACGCCTCATCTCATCACAAGATATTTTTTAAAGTCTGCTATTTAAAATAACAGAATCTTTAAACCCATTTACCCAGACACAAGTAAACATACCACCAAAAAAAAAAAAAACTACAAGGAAATGCTTAAGAGAGGCTTCAGGCTTCTTTTTTTTTTTTTTTTTTTTTAGACGGAGTCTCGCTCTGTAGTGCAGTGGCCGGATCTCAGCTCACTGCAAGCTCCGCCTCCCGGGTTCACGCCATTCTCCTGCCTCAGCCTCCCGAGTAGCTGGGACTACAGGCGCCCGCCACTTCGCCCGGCTAATTTTTTTTTTTTTTTTTTTGTATTTTTTAGTAGAGACGGGGTTTCACCGTGTTAGCCAGGATGGTCTCGATCTCCTGACCTCGTGATCCGCCCGTCTCGGCCTCCCAAAGTGCTGGGATTACAGGCTTGAGTCACCGCGCCCGGCCAGAGAGGCTTCTATTATCACCTACTCCAGGCTTCTTCAAGAGGTCATACAAGCTATAAATCTCAACTGACCATCTGGCAGAATGAGGCACACCAAGGTAAAGCTTAGTTTATCTTAATTATTCTATTATCCGTTAGAAAAATGAATATACCAGGCATGGTAACCCATACCTATAATCCCAGCAATTTGTGAAACCAAAGCAAGCGGATTGCTTGAGCTCAGGAGTTCGAGACCAGCCAGTGCAACATGGTGAAACCCTGTCTCAACTAAAAATACAAAATGAGCTGTGTGTGGTGGCACATGCCTGAGGTCCCAACTACTCAGGAGGCTGAAGTAGGAGGACTGCTTGAGCCCAGGAGGTCAAGGCTGCAGTGAGCTGAGATCACACTACTGCACTCCAGCCTAGGCAACAAAGTGAGACCCTGTCTCAAAAAAAAAAAGAAAAAAAAGAAAAAAGAAAAAAAGGAAATGAATATAAATTCTAATTTTTTTTCATCTACTTTACCAAATCATCTTAAGCATCCCACTGTGGAGACTACTGTTGCTAGCATATTTTATTGGAATACAAATAAAAAAAAAATTAGCTGGGTGTAGTGGTACGCTCCTGTAATCCCAGCTACTCAGGAGGCTGAGGAAGGAGAATCGCCTGGACCCAGGAGGTGGAGGTTGCAGTGAGCCGAGATGGCGCCACTGCACTCCAGCCTGGATGACAGAGCAAGACCCCGTCTGAAAATAAAAAATTAAATTAAATAAAAAAAAGATAACTAAGTAAACTTTTCTTTGTGACACAGATTCATTCATTAGTCATATCATCATTATTCTTCAGATAATGAAGCACTGTAGTTTTCTTTATTCTGGATCCTCCTTACTGTTACATTTTCAACTGTCAAGTACCACTACCATTAAACCAATCTAATGTCTTATCAAGATCTTTCTAGTGTATTATCTCAAATATACTAAAGAAAGAAGACAGCCAGGCGCAGTGGCTCCCACTTATAATCCCAGCACTTTGGGAGGCAGAGGCAGGTGGATCACAAGGTCAAGAGAACAAGACTATCCTGGCCAACATGGTGAAACCCCGTCTCTACTTAAAAAAATACAAAAATTAGCTGGGTGTGGTGGCAGGTGCCTGTACTCTCAGCTACTCAGGAGGCTGAGGCAGGAGACTCGCTTGAACCCAGAAGGCGGAGGTTGCAGTGAGCTGAGATCACGCCATTGCACTCCAGTCTGGGCAACAAGAGTGAAACTCTGTCTCGAAAAAGAAAAAAAAGAAAGACTACACAATCAAGTTTAAAAATTAAATGTTAAAATAACAGAAAGTAGTTTGCAATTAATAAATAAAACACTTTTTAAAAGTCTAAATGTTGGCCAGGCTTCGTGTGTCATGCCTATAATCCCAGCACTTTAGGAGGCCGAGGCAAGTGGATTACCCAAGGTCAGGAGTTCGAGACCAGCCTAGCCAACATGGCGTAACTGTGTCTCTAATAAAAATACAATAATTGGTGCACACCCATAGTCCCAGCTAGTCAGGAGGCTGAGGCAGGAGAATTGCTTGAACCTGGGAGGTGGAGGCTGCAGTGAGCTGAGATCATGCCGTTGCACTCCAGCCTGGGCAACAAAGCAAAATACATCTCAAAAAAAAAAAAAATCTAAATAAGAAATCTGTTTCATAGTTTAATAAATAATGTTTTCTCTTTCTTGGCTGTACAAAAAATGATACATCTTACAATATCATCTTATAGAGTCAATGAAAAATAATAAATGTACAGGCCAAAAAACATCAAGTTTTCTTCATCCAACTAACTAGAAAAATAGAAGACCCACCATGCACACTAGATTAAGGCTACTTAGAGATGAGAGACAGCAGTAGGATCAATCTTGTCTTCAAGTAATTGGGACTTCAGTTATTAACTGTTCCTTAAGTCTCATTCTATAATAAATGTGCTAAATTATAATTTTAAAAGTACTTACGTACATTGTGAGGAAATCAATATATAGCTATTAAAATATGTAATGTTTTAAATGGGCTTTAAAGGTTGAAAAAATAAAATGCCCCTTGAAAACTAGGTTTAAGGGAACTAAAAACTACTAGATTATTTAATAGGTGATCATCCAAAATAAAATATGTATAACAAGAGGAAAAAATGTAAGGTTACAGTAAATATGGGATTTAAATATAGTAAGACAATTCAACTGTCAGCAAAGTCCCTGTAAAAATATAATGAATGCTAGGATTATCAGAGATTTTTTAATTTCATTTGTACTTGCCAAAAAAAAAAAAAAAAACCACCCATAGAATAAAAAATACCAGTTTCTCTTGTAATTTGCATTCTTTACCACCACATTTCCCCTTCTGAAAGGAATTAAAGGAAAATTACTAAGATAGGTCAAGTTACCACAGAGGACAGCAAGTGATCAAAGAAGCCACAGAATGTAGGGCAATGCTTATCAGTATAACCAAGTGAATCAGGAGACTATGAATGCAATGGAACAAATTTAGACATAAATTCACTGAGTTAGGAAAACCATATGAAAACCTACACTGTGCTCTATGGATTCACACAAATAGGTGCAGAACTGGAAAGTGGTAGAAGAAAACCGTATACCAAATGATTGCTTAGGTCTCATTATTTTTCCACTTTAAAACTTTCTGATCACCTGAGCCCAGGAGGTCAAGGCTGCAGTGAGCAGTGACTGTGCCACTGTACTCCAGCCTGGGCAACAGAACAAGACCCTGTCTCAAAGAAAAAAAGAAAAAGAAAAGAAAAAACATTATAAAACTCAAATATTTCTACCACAAAATTAAATAAGAGAATAGAAAAGTGAAGTTTTTAGCCAGGTGCAGTGGCTCACAACTGTAGTCCCAGCATTTGGGAGGCTGAGGCAGGCAGATCACTTGAGGCCAGAAGTTTGAGACTGGCCTGGGAAACATGGCAAAACTCCATCTCTACAAAAAATTAAAAATCAGCCAAGTGTCATGGAGCATGCCTGTAGTCCCAGCTACTCAGGAAGCTGAGGCAGAAGGAATGCTTGACCCCAGGAGGTCGAGGCTACAGTGAGCTGTGTTCATGCCACTGCACGCCAGCCTGGGTGACAAAGCAAGCACTTTTTTTCTTTTTTTCAAGATGGAGTCTCACTCTGTCACCCAGGCTGGAATGTAGTGGCACAATTTCAGCTCACACAACCTCTGCCTCTGGGTTCAAGTGATTCTCCTGCCTCAGCCTCCTGAGTTGCTGGGATTACAGATGCCCGTCACTGTACCCGGATAATTTTTTGTATTTTTTAGTAGAGACAGGGTTTCATCATGTTGGCCAGCCTGGTCTCAAACTCCTGTCCTCAGGTGATCCACCCACCTCGGCCTCCCAAACTGCTGGGATTACAGGTGTGAGTCACTACACCAGACCGGTAAGTAGTCCATCTTAAAAAAAAAACAAAAAACAAAAACAAAAGTGGCTTATAGGGTAAGAATTAGAGAGTAGTTATCATCTGAACTCTCAAGATACTTACTTGTAAAAGAATAATTGTATGGTCATCCTCATCTTTCTACCAGAAATACTTCTGGGATATTTTTATTCATGTATGCATTCATTTATTCATTTATTTAACAAATATTTATTCAGTTCCTATTATGCAAGGCTGTTTCCAACCTATGAAGGCACTTAACTCAAGCCACAAGCCCAATTTCCTCTACTGCCCATCCCCAACTCCAACAGTTCAAGGACAGTTAGTTAAAATCTTTCTGAATCAGAAGATAAGGGTAGTAAACCACAAAGAACAACACTACGGCCTGCCAATAAAACTAGCTAATTCCATTTAATCTGTTAAAATCCAATCAGAGAGAAAAATAAACCAAACATAAGAAAATTTTTTCAATCTAAACAACTTTAGGATTTGATAGCATATCTAATATTCCAAAACAAATATATACAATTTCTTAACTGACATGCCATCTGCCAACAAAAGATTTAAAAGGTAATCTGCTACAAGTCTTCATTCTTAACACTACTCTTTCTTCATATGCTAACATGCACATTTTCTTCTTTACTGTGCCTTGACTTTCCAAATAAATTTATGTGTGTGTGTCTGTAACAGACTGAGAGACAGACAAACAGAGACACATTGGGTTTTCTTTTAATGTATTCACACCTTAAGGAAGAAGAAAGGCTGAGGTAGCAAAGGAAAGGGAAAAAGTAAATGGGATTATAAAAGTGATGGCTTAAGAAAATACAAATCACAAAAGTGTTCTTCCTAGCAGCAATTCTCTAACACTCAAATTTGTCTTTCTAGCTATCTAACTCTTAAGAAAGTAATTAAGCATTTTTAAGTAAGTCTTAAAAAGCGTGGTGGCTCATGTCTGTAATCCCAGTACTTTGGAAGGCTGAGGTGGGTGGATCACCTGAGATCGGGAGTTCAAGACCAGACTGGCCAACATGATGAAACCCCGCATCTACTAAAAAGACAAAAAATTAGCCAGGCATAGTGGCAGGTGCCTGTAATTCCAGCTACTCAATAGGCTGAAGCAGGAGAATCACTTGAACCTGGGGGTGGAGATTGCAGTGAGCCAAGATCACATCACTGCATCCAGCCTGGGTGACAAAGCTAGACTCCATAGACTCCATCTAAAAAAAAAAAAAAAAAGCTTATGTTTTAAAATAAAAAATAAAACAGGCCGGGCGCGGTGGCTCAAGCCTGTAATCCCAGCACTTTGGGAGGCCGAGACGGGCAGATCACGAGGTCAGGAGATCAAGACCATCCTGGCTAACACGGTGAAACCCCGTCTCTACTAAAAAATACAAAACTAGCCGGGCGAGGTGGCAGGCGCCTGTGGTCCCAGCTACTCGGGAGGCTGAGGCAGGAGAATGGCGTGAACCCGGGAGGTGGAGCTTGCAGTAAGCTGAGATCCGGCCACTGCACTCCAGCCTGGGCGACAGAGCGAGACTCCGTCTCAAAAAAAAAATAAAGAAAATAAAAAAAAATAAAACAAATGCTCATGTTCCCTTCTAAAATGAGACCTATGAGAAAAGGTCCACCATGGAACTAGTAAAATCAAAATAACTATTTTATGTTAGTTCAGTCTATGTAAATTGTACTGTAAAGTTTTTGTATTTAGCATTTTACCCAAGATAAAAATTTAATAAATACAGGTTGAAATCCAGAATTGCACATTTTTAATGGTCATATTTTTATATCCTGTTGTTAGGAGGAAAAAATAAAATACCTAAGAATGGTAGTTTAAAATCCAAATGGCCAGGCGTGGTGGCTCAAGCCTGTAATCCCAGCACTTTGGGAGGCCGAGACGGGCGGATCACGAGGTCAGGAGATCGAGACCATCCTGGCG
>NW_012112142.1:2000117-2001290 GCF_000951035.1 Colobus angolensis palliatus | reverse complement strand
ATTGAAAAATATATATATATACACACACACACACACACACACACACGCACATACAAAAAAAAAAAAAAAAAAAAAAATCCAAATGATTCTTTACTATCTTACGACTTTAATCTTAAATCTACATTAAATTTTTCCCAGTATATTTAATATATATAACTGAAACATTTTAAATATATAAAAGTGCTTTTTTTTTTTTTTTTTTTCGGTAGAGATGAGGGTCTCACTTTGTTGACCAGGCTGGTCTTGAACTCCTGAAAACCACATTTTTTACAGTCACATAGGCAAATCCACCTAAATTATGTACAATGTAGAACTGAAAATAGTCTATTAAGAGTGCTTTCGGGTCATCAGAATCTTAAAATTATACATTAAAATAGCAGTCCCCAACCTTTATGGCACTAGGGACCAGTTTCATAGAAGACAATTTTTCCACAGAATGGGAGTCAGAGATGGGTGGATGGTTTCAAGATGAAACTGTTCCACCTCAGCGGGAGATGAGCAGCAGGCAAGCGAGCATTACCACCTGAGCTCCACCTCCTGTCAGATCAGTGGTGGCATTAGATCCTCAAAGGAGCACAAAGGAGGGATCTAGGTTGCGTGCTCCTTATGAGAACATGTACATAGACCTGAGGTACTATAGACTTGGTCAACTTTTGGCCTCCTTCTTAACCATCATAGGATGCTAAAACATGGTCTGAAATAGAATGTAGACAAATCTGACAAAATCTGTCAATCTGGTAAGATGGTTAAAATAAAGGGAAGGACGTAGACTGCTATCCCAACTGTTTCCAAACCAATCACTGAAATCTCCAATATATAAACCAAAGCCATCATGCTAATTTTTATCATTCCATAAAGGGTAGCAAACGTACCATAAAAACAAAACAGAGATCTACTCATGTTGAGGTGACTGAAAACAAAGATTTTTACAGGCCTTTTTACTTGACGTAGGATGCCAAGGAAGCTTCTAACTGCAGAACAGAATACAGATCCCAAGGAAAAGCAGCAGCCCAAAGGGCAAGGAACTAAGGGGTAAAGCAGTAAAGAAAATGATACTTGTATGATAGGTGAAAGGAGAGAAAGGGAATCTGGAAATTTCCGCCTTCTGCTAAAGAACAACAACAATGGCCGGGTGCGGTGGCTCAAGCCTGTAATCCCAGCACTTTGGGAGGC
>NW_012112142.1:1996476-1998874 GCF_000951035.1 Colobus angolensis palliatus | reverse complement strand
AAAAAACAGGCCAGGTGAAAAAACAGGCCAGGTGCGGTGGCTCACACCTGTTATCCCAGCACTTTGAGAGGCCGAGGCAGGCAGATCACCTGAGGTCAGGAGCTGGCGATCAGCTTGGACAACATGGGGAAACCCCACCTCTACTAAAAATACAAAAAATAGCCGGGCATCCTGGTGAGCGCCTATAATACCAGCTACCCAGGAGGCTGAGGCAGGAGAATTGCTTGAACCCAGACACGGAGGTTGCAGTGAGCAGAGATCACATAGCTTCACACCAGCCTGGGTGACAGGGTGAGACTCCGTCTCAAAAAAAAAAAAAAGTTCATTTACCTTATTGAAAACTCTTCCTATAACATCAAACCCAAATCAGCATCTATCATCGTAGATTATTAGACTTCTATCTCAAATACACAAGAAAAAAATAATAAAGTCAACCCCTACGTATAAACCCATGGTGACCTCAGGCAATTTTAAATCCAAAATTATTTGAAGGGATAAAGAGTCAAATTGCCAGCGCCCACAGAACAGTACAGGACACACTGGATCCCATTATTGAGCATGGTTCTACCACATTCAACACACCATGGATATTATTTCATCAATTGCATATAAACTTTGGCAGCAGACTTTAAGTTCCTGGAAAATTGTTCCCCAAAGTTTTGTAACCTTAATTAAAGTATAATAATTCCAAGAAACAAATCACAGAGAGGCAAAGAAAACAAACATATAGAGGCCATGATGTCATTAGTTAAAATGACATGAAAAAATGCAAGAATGTTGATAATGATGAAAGCTAGTTGATGAGTTCATAGGTGTTCTTTTATGCTTTTGTGCATGTCTAAAATTTTCTATGAAAAACCGAATATCAATTTTTTTTTTTGAGACGCAGTCTCACTCTGTCGCCAAGCTGAAATGCAGTGGCGCGATCTCAGCTCAGTGCAATCTCTGCCTCCGTGTTCAAGCTATTATCTTGCCTCAGCCTCCCAAGTAGCTGGGACTACAGCCACGTAACACCACCCCCAACTAATTTGTGTATTTTTAGTAGAGACGGGGTTTCCCCATGTTGTCCAGCATGGTCTCGATCTCTTGACCTTGTGATCCACCCACCTTGGCCTCCCAAAGTGCTGGGATTACTGGCGTGAGCCACCATGCCCAGCCATCAGATTTTATCAACAGTATATCAAACTCACCAAAATGAGTTTTTATTGGCTATTTATAAATTGTGGGGACAGGGGGACTCTGTAATTAGCATTAACTAAGTGCCTACAAAGTGTTTGTTTTGTTTTTGTTTTTGAGACAGAGTCTTACTCTGTCACCCAGGCTGGAGTACAATGGCACAATCTCTGATCACTGGAACCTCTGCCTCCGAGGTTCAAGCAATTCTCCTGCCTCAGTCTCCCAAGTAGCTAGGACTACAGGCAAGCACCACCATGCCCGCCTCACTAATTTTTGTATTGTTAGTAGAGATGGGGTTTTGCCATGTTGGCCAGGCTGGTCTCAAACTCCTGACCTCAAGTGATCTGCCCTCCACAGCCTCCCAAAGAGCCGAAATTACAGGTGCGAGCCACAGCCCCCAAGTAGGTGTTGCATATATATAAGAACTCTATGGCCAGGCATGGTGGCTCACATCTGTAATTCCAGCACTTTGGGAAGCCAAGGCGGGTAGATCACAAGGTCACATGTTCCAGACTAGCCTGGCCAATATGGTGAAACCCCGACTCTACTAAAAATAAAAAAAGTAGCTGGGCATGATGGCACACGCCTGTAGTGCCAGCTACTCGGGAGGCTGAGGTGAGAGAATCGCTTGAACCCGGAAGGCAGAGGTTGCAGTGAGCCGAGATCGTGCCACTGCACTCTCCAGCCTGGGCAACAGAGCAAGACTCCATCTCCAAAAAAAGAGCTCTATGAGATGGAATCAGCCCAATTTTACATAAAAGAAAATTAAAAATCAAGAGAGTAAATTTAATCTTCCTCAAGATCATATAGGAGCTGAACTGAGACCCACAGCCAAAGAAAGAAAAAAGGAAATACAAAAGGAAGACAATGACTGGCAAAGGGGAAAAAAAACCTTTTTGGCACTAATATACAAAAGAAAAAATTAGAGAAATAAGCCAGGCATGCATGGTGGCTCATGCCTGTAATCACAGAACTTTGGAAGGCTAAGGTGGGATGATGGCTTAAGGCCAGAAGTTCCAGACGAGCCTGGGCAACATAGCAAGACCCCCATCTCTATGAAAAAAAAATTTTTTTTAATTAGAATTTAATTTTTTTTTAAATTGGAGAAATACTATTTCCAGAAAATATCACAAGGTAAAAGATTCTTATACAAGTATGCAGTATCGGCCGGGCGCGGTGGCTCAAGCCTGTAATCCCAGCACTTTGGGAGGCCGAGACGGGC
>NW_012112142.1:1977326-1996053 GCF_000951035.1 Colobus angolensis palliatus | reverse complement strand
TCCCGCGTAGCTGGGACTACAGGCGCCCGCCACCTCGCCCGGCTAGTTTTTTGTATTTTTTAGTAGAGACGGGGTTTCACCGGGTTAGCCAGAATGGTCTTGATCTCCTGACCTCATGATCCGACCGTCTCGGCCTCCCAAAGTGCTGGGATTACAGGCTTGAGCCACCACGCCCGGCAAGGGTGGAAATCTTGGGGACTGGAATCCAGAGGAGAAATCCCATTTCAGCTATGATGTTAACCAGTTGTGTGTGTGAGTATGTGTATGTATATATTTACATATATATATATAAATTCACACATACACATCCATATCAAAACTTCCCTAAACCTGAATTTAACATACAATTTAGAATAAATTAAGAAAAGGCTCTAAAAAGTGCCATTACATACTTAACGTGGTATTCTATATTTATCATCCAGAAGAATTTAGCATATAATCCTTATATTTGAAGTTCACTGTACAAATACATTACTCCAACACTCCAGTGTTAAGGCAAGCATCTAAAAGTAATAATTTGCTGGGTATGGTGACTCATGCCTGTAATCCCAGCACTTAAGGAGACCAAAGTGAGAGGACTGCTTGAGGCCAGGAGTGTCAGACCAGCCTGGGCAACACAACGAAACCCTGTCTCTACAAAAAAACAAAAGAACTAGCCAGGTATGGTGGCATGTGCCTATAGTCCCAGCTGCTTGGGAGGCTGAGGCTGGAAGATCGCTTGAGCCCAGGAGGTTGATGCCGCAGTGAACCATGATCACAACACTGCACTCCAGCCATGGGTGACAGGGCAAGACCCTATCACATGGCCAGGCACAGTAGCTTACACCTATAATATTAGCATTTTAGGAGGCCGAGGTGGGCAGATCACTTGAGGTCAGGAGTTTGAGACCAGCCTGGCCAACATGGCAAAACCCTGTCTCTTACTAAAATAAAAAAATTAGCCGGGCATGGTGGTAAACACCTGTAATCCTAGCTACTCAGGAGGCTGAGAGGCACAAGAATCACTTGAACCAGTGAGGCACTGAATCCGGGATGGGGTGGTTGCAGTGAGCCGAGATCGTGCCACAGCACTCCAACCTGGGAGACAAAGTGAGACTCTGTCTCAAAAAAAAAAAAAAAAGAAAGAAGAGGAAGAGGAAGAACAGGAAGAGGGGGAAGAGGAAGAGAAAAAAGAAACAACAACACAATTAAACACCACTACAAACTTACTAGAATAACTAAAATTTAAAACACTGATAATACTAAGTGCTGACAAGGATGAAGAACAACTACAGCAACTACATTACTTGTAGGAATGCAGCATGCTACAACCACTTTGGAAAACAGTTTGACCATTCTTATAAAGTTAAATATACATTTACCACACCAAGCACACTCTTCAGCATTCACCCAGGAGAAAAGAAAACATGTCCAAACAAAGGCCTATAGGCAAAGGTTTGGGGTAACTTACCCAAAGTAACTGGATAAACAAACTGTAGTTATATCCATAGAATAGAATACAACTCAGCAAAAATAAAAGAAACAAGCTACTTAATTATGCAATGACATAGAGCAATCTCAAATGCAATTTGCTAAGTACAAGAAGCTAGTCACAAAAGGCTACTTGCTACATGATTCCATTTTTATTCGACATTCTGGAAAAGACAAAATAACAGGGACAGAAATTAGATCAGTGGTTGCCACGGGATAGGGATGGGGAAGACAAAAACAACTACAAAGGGGTAAAAGGGAACTTTTTGAGGTGGTGGAAATATCTTATATCCCAAATGTGATAGTGTAAGTTATATGACCATATACATCAATCTACACAAAAGGGTGAATTTTATTCTATGTAAATCATACCTTAATAAACCTGACTTTTAAGAAGATGACAAAGACATTTGTAATCTCTGCCTTCAAGCTCATGATCTAGTGAGAGATATATATAAACACATAATTTGAACTAGGTAAATGCTATAGTAAGTTAGGAACAAAGTTCTGTGGTAGAATAGAGGAGGAACAAAGTCTGTCTTAGAGTGAGGCAAAGGATTCTCAGAGAAAATAACATGTAAGCTATGTCTTAAAAGTAACGAGGCCTGGTGCAGTGGCTCACGCCTGTAATCACAGCAGTTTGGGAGGCCAAGGCAGGTACAATCACTGAGGTCAGGAGTTCGAGACCAGCCAGTCTCTACTAAAAATACATAAATTAGCCGGACACGGTAGCGCGCGCCTGTAATCCCAGCTACTCACGAGGCTGAGGCTAGACAATTGCTTGAATTCAGGAGGTAGGGGTTGCAGTCAGCCAAGACTGCACCACTGCACTCCAGCCTGGGAGACAGAGCAAGACTCCACCTCAAAAAAAAAAAAAAAAAAAAAAAAGTAACGAGCATGACGATGACAGACCAAGAAGAAAGAAAAGCATCCAAGTAGAGAGAACAGTTGAGAGAAAAACACGGAGGTATGTAAAGGCAAGATTAGCCATGTGAGAGACAGTAAACAAAGTGTAGGATGAGTTAGAACCTCAGAGGTCATGCCATACATGACAAGATTTATGTCTTAGAAACATAAGTATAAATATCATGTGAGAAAATATATGGAGGTAATATGAATGACTGGCAGAGAACAAGAACAGTTTTGAAGGGTGTCACAATAATCCTAGAAAGAGATACCTGGGGTCTGAATTAAGGTTCAATTGAAAGGCTATTTAGTGAAAGACTACTTGTGGGAATGAGGAAGAAAAAAAAGTCAAGGTTAACTGAAATTTCTGCAAAGAACAAATGACATCAATAAGATGAGAAACATAAAAGGAAATACAGATTTGTTTGATAATCCAGGTTGGGGGAGAATCATCTGGCTTCCATTTTCCCATCTACTAACTCTTCCTTGTAGGCATGCCTTCTCTAACTAAAATTGATATTTATTATGACTTATCTACTTGAACTATTTTATCAAATAACTATAAGAAGTAAAAGCAACACAGCAAAACCTCAACAAAGTTTTTACAGTGTCTTAGAGACAGCAGAATAGTTATTTCAAAAGTAAAAATAAGGCCGGGCACAGTGGCTCACACCTATAATCCAGGCACTTTGGGAAGCCAAGGCAGGAGGACTGTTTGAGCCCAGGATATCAAGACCCTAGCCTGGGATATATAGCAAGACTCCACCTCTACCGAAAAACAAAATTTAAAAAAATTAAAAATAAGTTTTAAAAAAGAAAACATTGGGCAGTTTGGCTAGAGCATAATTATTAGAACAGATAATGAGAGTTTCTGGTTTTTCAAAAATTTGAATTGTAATAAAAGGAAATTTCAATGTTCTATTTCAATTTTCAGCAGCAAATAAATGTGTACATACAGGAACTTAAAGAATAAAACATAAATGAAAATAGGAGAGGAAAGAATAAATGTAAATACTGCATAAGCTTTCCAACTTAACAGGTTCCAAATTTGTCTTTGAAAATCAATTATGTGATGGCTGGGCAAGGTGGGCTCACAGTTGTAACCCCAGCACTTTGGGAGGCAAAGGCAGGTGAATCACCTGAGGTCAGGAGTTCAAGACCAGCCTGACCAACATGATAAAACCCCATTGTATTAGTCCATTTTCATGCTGTTGATAAAGACATACCCAAGACTAGGAAGAAAAAGAAGTTTAATTCGACTTACAGTTCCACATGGCTGGGGAGGCCTCAGAATCATGGTAGGAAGTAAAAGGCACTCCTTACATGGTGGTGGCAAGAGAAAATGAGGAAGATGCAAAAACAGAAACCCTGATAAAACCATCAGATCTCATGAAGTTTATTCGCTACCACAAGAACAGTATGGGGGAAACCACCCCCATGATTCAAAGTATCTCCCACGGGGTCCCTCCCACAACACATGGGAATTACGGGAGTACAATTCAAGATGAGATTTGGGCGTGGACACGGCAAAACCATATCACCCATCTCTACTAAAAATACAAAAATTAGCCTGGCGTGGTGGCAGGCACCTGTAATCCCAGCTACTCAGTAGGCTAAGGCAGGAGAATCGCCTGAACCTGGGAGGCAGAAGTTGCAGTGAGCGGAGATCATGCCACTGCACTCCAGCCTGGGCGACAGAGCAAGACTCTGTCTCAAAAAAATAATAATAATTTTAAAAAATCAAATATGTGAAATTTAGAATATACTGCCCCAAAGAAACAATATGACACTAAAGCATAGCTAAACAATACTAGGGTATTACACCAACCTGCTGAAGAACCAACGTCACCACCATCACCACCACCACCACTACCACTACCACTACCAAAGTACAGTGTTTAGGAGAACGGGGTGCTCTGAGGCTGCCTGAGGTGCAACATCTTTTGTGACCTTGACTGGGGTAATTAACTCTACAAATCTAATATTCCTCACCTTTAAAATGGAGATGATAAAATCACCTGCTCCGCAAGAGTTACTATGAAAATTAAAAGAGGGAATCTAAAGCACTTAGCACAGTCATCCATCTAACATGTATTTATTAAGCACCTACTACATGTCAGGTATATTTTAGGCCCCAAGGCCCTGGCAATGAAACAGTAAACAAAAAAGTCCCTACTCTTATGGAGCGTGTATTCTAATATAAGAAAACATGCAATAAAAAAAAAATCTGACGGAGTTAATGCTATGAAAATAAAGCAGGATATAAGAGATGAAGAGTAACAAGGAGAAGGATACTATTTTGGTAGTAGGAAAAGGTTCTCTAATAAGGCCACAAATTTTAACAAAGACCATAACAGAATGAAGAAGAGGGTCATACAGAGAACTGGGGGAAGAAATCACATCCATTTCTGGCAATATGGTAGACTAGATGCCCAGGAAAATATTTGTGATTCAAAATTTTTTAAAATGCTGAATATTAAACAAAACCAGAATAATATTTTTCATGAGTGGCTGAGCTGAAAGAAAGAAAAAACAACGGCCGGGCACGGTGGCTTAAGCCTGTAATCCCAGCACTTTGGGAGGCCGAGACGGGCGGATCACGAGGTCAGGAGATCGAGACCATCCTGACGAACACGGTGAAACCCCGTCTCTACTAAAAAATACAAAAACTAGCCGGGCGAGGTGGCGGGTGCCTGTAGTCCCAGCTACTCGGGAGGCTGAGGCAGGAGAATGGCGTCAACCCAGGAGGCGGAGCTTGCAGTGAGCTGAGATCCGGCCACTGCACTCCAGCCTGGGCGACAGAGCGAGACTCCGTCTCAAAAAAAAAAAGAAAGAAAAAACAACAAAGCATTGGTGAGCACTGAAACGAGCCTCTTCCCTGGGAGCATCCATCAATCCCCAGTGGGTTAGAAGTCAGTTTAAGGGACTGGTAAGAAGGACATAAAGGTTGGGGCCTAAACAAGGTGGGAAATCTGAAAAGCAGTACTCATTGGACGACCTGCAGAGGGGGGTAAACAACATGCTAAACAGAGATCACAGGTGGCATGTTTGCCTTTCCCAGTCTCAGTGGAAGAGAAAAAATGAAGTCACCCTTCTCTCACTCGTTTAAGGACAAAATTCATACTACCTATGTGGTCTAGAAAAATTCAAACTAAAAATTCAGTTTCAAGAGATTCTGGGTTGGAAGAGACTAGAGCATGACAGAAGCAAACACCAATCCAGTCAAGAGGAGTACACTAAACCCAAGCCTCCAGTGATATTCACAAATAAAAATCCATGGAAGATAATCTCACAATTAAAAAGAAATTCACGGCCGGGCGCGGTGGCTCAAGCCTGTAATCCCAGCACTTTGGGAGGCCGAGACTGGTGGATCACAAGGTCAGGAGATCGAGACCATCCTGGCTAACATGGTGAAACCCCGTCTCTACTAAAAAATACAAAAAACTAGCCGGGCGAGGCGGCGGGCGCCTGTAGTCCCAGCTACTCCGGAGGCTGAGGCAGGAGAATGGCGTAAACCCGGGAAGCAGAGCTTGCAGTGAGCTGAGATCCGGCCACTGCACTCCAGCCCGAGCGACAGAGCGAGACTCCGTCTCAAAAAAAAAAAAAAAAAGAAATTCACAAAATAATGAAAAAACAAGCCCCCAAGGATCAGCAGAACAAGCCTTTCAGAAACAGAAGAAACAATAAGGAACATGAAAATAATCAGATATCTAATATAAAAATGTTAATGTTTAAGGAAACAAAAGATATCAAAAATATGACTGAAAGAAACTGTAAAAAACATGAAACATTATAATTGCTTATTAACAGTCATACAATAATATTATAATTGCTTATTGATAGTCATACAATAATTAGATATTTGAGAGGAGATCATTCTAGGCAAAGGAAAAAATAAGTTCAAAGGCCCTAAGGTAAGAGTATGCCTGGCTTGTTTTAGGAAGTACAAAAGGGCCATGGCATCCCGAGTTGAGTAAACAAGGAAGAAAAGTGAGAAGAAATGAGGACGAAGAACTGGTACTTAGTAGGTCACAAAATACCTCAACAAATATTAGCTATTATCCCATAATTTCTGTTGGAAAATTTTGGATATTAGAAATAATAATGTCTTCTTTACCACTTCTGCATTAAATACAGAAGCCAGAGCAGAGCTACAGGGGATCTCAAGTAGGTTCAGAAGGAAATAAGAAAATATTCCTTTTCTATGAAGTGGGGAGAGTCTTCAGTAGAGGTCCCAGTACAAAGGAAGACATCTAGGTCTTGTGTGAGCAAGGTAGAAATGAAGTGATTCAGAAGACACACTTCTGGAAACAATAATGATCAACAACAACCAAAAAAAAAAAATTGAGATGAAATTACCATTTCAAAGTAGGAGACATTTCAAACTTGGGCATTAATTGGTAACCAGGACATCCTCATAGTACTCAAAAATTTCACAATTCAAGTTAACATTTACATTCTATGACAATGAGAATTTAGCATAAATGAAACTCCCAAAGATATGCCAAACTTTTTAACTATCCGATTTAATTCTTAACGTTTTCTAAATAGTTTCAAAAGACACTAACAAGCAGCAAAATAGTACTAATTTGATTTTTCTTTTCTTTTTTTTTTTTTTTTTTTTTGAGACGGAGTCCCGCTATCACCCAAGCTGGAGTGCAGTGGCCGGATCTCAGCTCACCGCAAGCTCCGCCTCCGAGGTTCACGCCATTCTCCTGCCTCAGCCTCCCGAGTAACTGGGACTACAGGCGCCCGCCACCTCGCCCGGCTAGTTTTTTGTATTTTTTTTAGTAGAGACGGGGTTTCACCGTGTTAGCCAGGATGGTCTCGATCTCCTGACCTCGTGATCCGCCCGTCTCGGCCTCCCAAAGTGCTGGGATTACAGGCTTGAGCCACCGCGCCCGGCCTTGATTTTTCTTTTCTTCCATATTCCTACCCTCAGACTAAGGCATTGTCTAACAAACCCATGAACAAAACACAAGTAATACAGGTTAAGAATAATATTCATAAGCCACAACTAGAGGTATGATCAATCCCTAAATATTAAAGAGTTAGTCATTCCATTTTTTCCCGATTAGAAAAATAACAGAAAATTGACTGGTAGATATCTTAAATACATAGAAACTACCATGCACCACTTGACACATGAAGAAATAGATGCAAAGAATCAAAGTATGCACTGTTAAATCAATGATAAAGTTATAAAATAATTCATTTTCTCAAAGCGTATCACTCTTAACAATGTTTCTAATTATCATAACCTAATACAACTCTTGAAAATTTAGTTAAATTAGGTTCCAATACAAGAACACAAGTTATATTAATAATCACACAGTATAACGTAGTACACACAAAATTCAAATTCAAACAACCTAAGTCCAAATGCCATCTTACTAACTATGGGACTTGAGCATCATTAATCACTCCAATCCTGTTTTCATGCTATAAATCAAGTTTAATAAAGTACGGCCCCATGGAGTTGTCACATGGAATAAATAAAACAAAGCCCTGTAAAACACGTTTATCAGCAGACCCAGATATACAACCTGACTTACATCTAGGTTTCATTCTATTATAACCGGATCATAAAGCAAAGCATTAATTTTTTTTATTTTTATTTTATTTTATTTTACTTTAAGTTCTGAGATACATGTGGCATTAATGTCAATCTTTCCTTCCAAAGCATCACTTAAATAACTTGATGTGACTGTTCACGCACAGTGCACTCAACACTATAGAATAAAGTCAGTGTCTAACAATAAATACTAGAAAGATACTTGTGCAATATGTTACACTCAATGTAGAACTTGGCTAAATTGAAAATTTTCTGAAATACTTTATGTAAATAAAGAAGCAGAGCAGTCCCTACAAATAGAAATGGCTCCTGAAATTTTTATGTCAAAAGTCATCTTGTCAATTTATGTGTAACATTCAAGTGACTACCAAATGGTCATCATTTGACTCACTCAAAACTACTTTGTTTCAAAAGTTCATCCCCACACAGATAAACATGTTAAAGATAGTACAATTCACTAAAAATAGTCAAGTTCTCTGTTCATACAAATGGGATTTCTATGCAGGTTACTTGTATTCAATCTAAATGACTAAGAACTTACAAAGACTTAAGATGATCCTGCAAGAAAGATGCTTAAGGGAAAAAAAAAGAATTAAGATAAAGCAGTATTTTGTTCTAGGCTGTTTATTTTAAGTGTGTAGCGGTTAGAGGGAAAAAAAACATGACTTCCTTTACATTATCCTAAAACATTCCACAATTCTTTTTCTTTATAATCTTTTTTGAGACAGAATCACGCTCTGTTGCCCAGGCTGGAGTGCAGTGGCGAAATCTCGGCTTACTGCAACCTCGGGGATCTCCAGGGTTCAAGCGATTCCCATGCCTCAACCTCCGGAGTAGCTGAGATTACAGGCATGTGCCACCACACCCAGTTAATTTTTGTATTTTTAGTAGAGACGGGGTTTCACCATGTTGGCCAGGCTGGTCTCCGACTCCTAACCTCAAGTGATCCGCCCACCTCAGCCTCCCAAACTGCTAGGATTACAAGCGTGAGCCACTGTGCCTGGCCAGTCTATTAACTGTAAAAGCTATGAAAACTTTTTTTTTCTTTTTTAAGACACAGGGTCTCGGCCGAGGGCGGTGGCTCACACCTGGTAATCCCAGCACTTTGGGAGGCCAAGGCGGGTGGATCACCTGAGGTCGGGAGTTCGGGACTGGCCTGACAGACATGTAAAAACCCTGTCTCTACTTCAAAAATTACAAAATTAGCCCGGCGTGGTGCATGACCGTAACCCCAGCTACTTGGGAGGCTGAGGCAGGAGAATCGCTTGAACCCAGGAGGCAGAGGTTGCGGTTAGCCGAGATCGCGCCATTGCACTCCAGCCTGGGCAACAACAGCGAAACTCCGTCTCAAAAAAAAAAAACACAGGAGATAGGGTCTTATTGTGTTGGCCAGGATAGAGTACAATGGCACAATCATAGTTCGCTACAGCCTCAAACTCCTGGGCTCATGTGATCCTGCCACCTCACCCTCTCGAGTGGGTAGGACTACTGGCACACACTACCATGTAGACCTGATTTTTTAATGTTTTTGTAGATATAGGATCTCACTATGTTGCCCTGGGTGGTCTTGAACTCCTGGCCTCAAGCAGTCCTCCCACCTGAGCCTCCCAAAGTGTTGGGATTATAGGCATGAGTGACGACACCCAGCAGGAAAATTCACTTAATTACTAAAATTTTAAAATACCACCTCCACACATAAAATCCCCCATGAATAAATCTATATTTTGTTTTGGTAATGCAAGGTTGCTTTCTAAGACAACAATTGCTCATCTACCTGTATGTATAAATACATGTAGGCATTTGGGAAAGAAGAAAAATGACTAATTTTCTCTTCATACAATTTCTTCAGTGATCTACACTAGAACTCCATTATCTGAAATTAACTAAGGTATTCCTAGGCAGAAAAATAACTTGGTCAATTGTAGCCTAGGTTGGTCCTATATTTATTCAATGGCTATCACGTATTCATCACTTTGTTATACCTTAGACTTTCAGCAGATAATGAACTGACATAACCCAAAAAATCATCACTTTACAAATGCCTGCAAATATTAGGTAAATATAACAAAAAATACTTTTCAATGTAGAACTGAGCTTGAGTTTGCAAAGAAAGAAAAAAAGGAAAATTCCCAAACCTAAAGTGAAGAAGAAACAGAAAAATAAGTATCTGAACTTCTATTACAACTGCTGAAGGGGCAAGAAAGAGGAAGCTAGTACTAGGGGGCTTGAATTTTATTTCCTTTTTAGAAACAAACAAAAAAAAGTATTTACTCAAGATGGGGAAGTAGAGATAAAAATCTCTACATAAATATGGGATCCTCAAAAGGTTGACCCTCAGTAAAAAAGTAGATTCTTCCTCTCCCCCACAAAAAAACTTCCCTGGCACAGGAAGTTACAAATAACTAGTCTTTGGCTGGGCTGCTGATTTCCCTTTGTTTTTTGGTTTTTTTTTTTAATTCAACAGAGATAGGGTCTCACTATATTGCCCAGGCTGGTCTTGAACTCCTGGGCTCAAATGATCTTCCTGCCTCTGCCTCCCAAAGTCCTGGGATTACATGCATGAGCCACCGTGCCTGGTCACTACTGATTATTTTTAAGTTTCCTCTGAGATAGTAAAATTCTGGGATGTTATTCACATAGGTTTTGAAATCCAAATGTACACTACTGGCATGAACAGCAAACCCCAGAGTGACAAATTTAAAACACGAAAAAAAAAGAATTTCAGGTATAATATACCCCCTAAGGCTCCAGGCAAACTTAATCCATATGTTCTATTAATAAACATTTCCTAAGCATATACTATGTGTCAAGTATGCTTTCTAGGGGCTAGGGATGCAATAAGCAAAACAGACAAATATCTCTACTCTTATGAAACATAAACAGTAGTCCCTCTTGATCTACACGGTATACACTGCAAGACCCCTAGTAGATACCTGAAACCACAGATAATACCAAACCCTATATACACTATGTTTTTTTGAATACACACATACTTATGATAAAGTTTAATTTATAAATTAGGCACAATAAGAGATTAACAACAACTGGTAATAAAATAGTACAGTTAGAACAATACACACAGTTCCCAACTTTTGACAGTTTGACTTACAATTTTTCAACTTTATGATGGTGTGAAAGCAATAAGCATTCGGCACAAACCTCAATTTAACAATGGAGTTACATCCCAATAAACTCATTTTAAGTTAAAAAGTCAAAACTATCATAAATCAACAAGTATTTTCAACTTACAATATTTTCAGCTTAACAATAGATGTCAGTGCATCAAGTCAAGGAGCATCTGTATAATTCACAATTACATGGATAGAAGGTTTGTACATACTGCAAACCTTATCAACCTCAGCATATGATTTTTTTTTCCTTGTAAGTCAAGAACTTCCACCTATTCACTTAAAAAAAGCGCTTTACAATGTCTCTGTGTCATATCCAAATTGCCAACATCACTACTCTTGTCCGGGACATTACTATGTAAAATAAGGGTTACTTAAACACTGCAATACCGTGACAGTCAATCTGACAGTGGAGAGGGCTACTAAGTGACTAAATGATAGGTAGCATATACATAGAGTATGGATATGCTGGACAAAGGGATGATTTGCATCCTAGGCAGGATGGAGCAGAATGCTTGAGATTTCATCACACTACTCAGAGCTGCACACAATTTAAAACGTATGAACTGTCAGGGACTTCATGATGGCTGACTAGAGGCATCTCCTACTTGCCTCCTTCACTAGGAATAACCAAAATAGTGAGTGATCACACTTGGAATAGATAATCCAAGAAAGAACACTGGAATTCAATAGAAAAATGACAAGAAACACCTAAAGCAAGGAAGGGGAGGAAAGCAAGACAGCCTGCTCGGCTGGGAGTCGAGAGGTGATCCTCACTGTGGGGAAAGAGTAAGTGAGAGACTCCCTGTGGTCCCCATTCCCACTGTGGACTCCTGCAATTCTAGCCATTGGGGAGCCCCTAGGACCTCATGGGCTCTGAAACTAACATAGGGATCTGTCTGGAAATGGCGCAACAGCATTACTCCACTGAGGAAAATTGCACTGGGTCCCATAATCCCCCTAAGTCTTAAGCAGCTACAATAAGGCACCATTTTGACAACCCAGCCCACAACAGACTGAGCACTGTCCTGGGGCCCAGTAGCTGGTGCACAGGCAGAAGAAAGAAACAGGCTGCCACCACCAGGACTGAGGCACAAGCTGGGCATGTGTCCCCCACTGCTGACCCCCAGTAGCAGCAGCACAGCACAGCCACTGATGCCCCTCACCCAATCATTCCAGGGCCTGGGAACCACCCTGTCCCTGCTTACCACAGTAGGTGTCTGCACATATCATTCGGGGGCCTGATGACACGCCAGCCCAGCTTCACCAGGTGGACATTTTTGTTTCAACCATATAAAAACTTTTAAAATATTTTCAAGAATATGTGTGTGAAAAAGGATGCTTTATAAAAAGTTAATATAACAGATTGACTCAACTAGGTCAGTATGGGAAATAAACAGTTTATTTTTCTATTAATTCACAAACAGGAAAAAAATATCTGATTTTCCAGTTCCCAAATGATTTCTCAGTTTAAAATAAATCAATTCAAAGGTCAACAAAACTGTATGCTTGCAGGAAGCTAAATTATCAAGTCTGTCACTTCTAGGAAACTATAGTGTTAAAATTTCACCAATTCACCCAAATTTATTTTAATTATCATTAACATTGATATATAACCAACAATATCTACTCATGACAGCTAGCAAAATCCCAGCTTGCTTTTTTACAAAAATTGATAACCTGATTCTAAAATTCACATGGAAATGCAAAGGCCCCAGAATAGCCAAATCTGTCTTGAAAAAGAAGAATAAAGAGGTCTTCCCTATTTGAAAATTCACCACAAAGCTTCAGTAATCAAAAAGCAATTTGGTACTGGTTTTAGAATAGACATAGAGATAAACGGAAAAGAATTGAGTCCAGATAAATCCTTACATTTATGGTCAACTGATTTTTGACAAAAGTGCCAAGGTAATTCGATGGGAAAAGAATAGCCTTTCAACAAATGGCACTCCTGCCGGGCGCAGTGGCTCACGCCTGTAATCCCAGCCCTTTGGGAGGCCGAGGCGGGCGGATCACCAAGTCAGGAGATCCAGACCATCCTGGCTAACAGGGTGAAACCCCGTCTCTACTAAAAATACAAAAAATTAGCCGGGCATGGTGGTACGTGCCTGTAGTTCCAGCTACTGGGGAGGCTGAGACAGGAGAATGGCGTGAACCCGGGTGGCAGAGCTTGCAGTGAGCCAACATGGCGCCATTGCACTCCAGCCTGGGCGACAGAGGGAGACTCTGTCTCAAAAAATAATAATAAAATAAATAAATAAATAAAAATTTTAAAGTGATGATTTAAAGTATACAGAAGATACATGTAACTTACATGCAAATACTATACCATTTTATACAAGAGACTGGAGCTTCTGAAAATTGTGGTATCCACTATGGGTTCTGGAACCAATCCCCCATATATCAAGGGGCGACTGTAATTACTTAATAAAAAAAAATCTTGAAAGTATGTATTTGTCACCAGCCCATGGGGAACACTATTCTTGAATTAAGTAGCACTGAACACCTTTAAATACCTGATGGAAGCCTTAAACTCAGCAGCAATTTCCTGAAAACATGCCAACATATATTAATTATTCTGGGTCTAAAAGTCTGACAAATTACTTTAAAATACAGATGAAAACAAAAGAAAATGGTTTTAAACTGCAACAAGAAAAATGTACAAGTTGACCTGAAGTTTGAAACACTTGACTACATTGGTGTATATTGTTAATCAAAATTTATCCACAAAATAGACTTGCAAAAGAAATTATAAACAGGGTAGTAAATTTCAAAGTAATTTATAACAGACTAAAGTCAAGCTACACTAGCAAAGTTGGGAGGTAGCACTTAAGAAAAAACTCTGGGCCAGGCACAGTGGCTCACACCTATAATCCCAGCACTTTGGGAAGGCCAAGACAGGCAGATTACCTGAGGTCAGGAGTTCAAGACCAGCCCTGGCCAACATGGTGAAACCTCATTTCTACTAAAAATACAAAAAAAAGTAGCTGGGCATGGTGGTGCGTGCCTGTAGATCCAGCTACTGGGGAGGCTGAGGCACAAGAATTGCTTGAATCCGAGCAGCGGAGGTTGCAGTGAGCTGAGATCGCACCACTGCACTCCAGCCTAGGTGACAGAGTGAGACTCCCTCTCACTTAAAAAGAAAAAAAAGAAAGAAAGAAAGAAAAAACTCTGGAAAAGTTATATGGCTCTACCATGTACTATTTGGACACCTCTGGAGGAGAGGAACTTGTTCAATTTTAACAGTATAAACTTTATTGTTTAAGTAGCTAATATTTAGGCCAGGCACGGTGGCTTAAGCCTGTAATCCCAGCACTTCAGGAAGCTGAGCAGGTGGATCACCTAATATCAGGAGTTTGAGACCAGCCCGGCCAACATGGTGAAACCCCGTTTCTATCAAAAATACAAAAATTAGTCGGGCCTCGTGGCACACGCGTGTGGTGCCAGCTACGTGGGAGGCTGAGGCAGGAGAATCACTTGAACTCAGGAGGCAGAGGTTGCAGGGAGGCAAGGTTGTGCCACTGCACTCCAGCCTGGGCAACAGACTGTGACTCTGTCTCAAAGAAAAAAAAAAAAAAAAAGACTATCAACTAGGAAATATTTAGGTACAGCAGTACTAACAATACTGAGATGGACTAATTTACATAATCCCAAGACTTTGGTTCCATTTTTTTTTTTTTTTTTAGGGTGTTGCTCTGCATGATTGTAGCTCACTATAGCCTCAAACTCCTGGGCCCAAGGGATCCTCCCACCTCAGCCTTCCAAGTAGCTGGGACTATAGGTATACGCCACCATGCCCAGCTAACTTTTTATTTATTTATTTATTTGTAGAGACAGGGTCTCACTATGGTGCCCAGGCTGGTCTCCAACTCTTGGCCTCAAGTGAACCTCCCAAAGCGCTGGGATTACAGGTATAAGGCACTGTGCGCAGCTGCTTCCAGAAATTTTCTTGAGTGGCCAAAACCCCAGATAATCCACGAAAGAGCGTGAAAAGTATTTTAAGGGACAATGGAAGGGGAGAAACTACTACCTAATATTCTCAGCAACTTTCCCTGCCCTACCTGACAAGCGAATGATATTGAAGAGGAGGGGTAACTAACTGAACAGACTTTTCTCTCTCCTTCTATCCAGTCACCCACTATCCTGTAAATACGCAGCAGCTTTGAAGGACTTAATCAATGACCTTAAAATCAAATCTATACCATGTCTACAGTTCCAGGAAGCATATAAGCTAACTACTGCTATAGAATTTGGATTTTCTTTAATGATAAAAATGCAAATGACTCACATTTGGTCATCCACTCCAACACAGCACATTCTAAAGAACAGGAGTTCAAATCCTCCTTCTGCCAAAAGATGTTGTGTCTTCACACACAAACAACTAATTATGGATTATATTACTACTACAGATTTCTGTTTCTCATTGAAGGCATATGAAGTTTTAAAAAAGGATAAAAAAATCAGAAAGGAAATGTTTCAAGTCTATTTTGAGGTGAAGCAATCAATTTACCATTTATCTTCTTCAGACTTATATATGAAAGCCCACACACATGCATACACACAAGATCCCCAAAATGTTGATAGCTGTTGAAGCTGCACAATGGATACCTGAGTTCATTATACTATTCTATTTTTGCATACATCAGAACATTTCCATAACATGCAGTTTTTTAAAATATGTATATGTGTGTCTATAGATGTTTATACATAAACTCCCAATAAACTGACATAGAAATATCCAATTGTTCAAAGTTTTCATGCTCCAAAAGTAAGTAAATATTTTTTTTTTGAGACAGTCTCTCACTGCCACCCAGGCTGGAGTGCAGTGGCACAATCTCGGCTCACAGCAACCTCCACCTCCTGGGTTCAAGCAAGCGTGTCCGGCTAATTTTTTTGTATTTTTAGTAGAGATGGGGTTTCACCATGTTGGCCAGGCCAATCTCGAACTCCTAACCTCAAGTTATGTGCCCACCTCGGCTTCCTGCAGCGCTGGGATTACAGGAGTTGAGTCACCACACCCAGCCAGACTTTCATCTAGCTACTTTTTATTCTACAAGTTGTACTGCAGGTGACCAGACCATTAGTGAAGGTCTAGTGAAAGAAATAATTAACTGCCCCAGAATAAAACAAGCCTAACCTTGAAAAGAGGCAAAGGGAAAGGTGCTAAACAGTTATTACAATTACTGCACGTTTATATTTGGTCCTGTTGTCCTCTAACACAGGTGGGTAGGTAGAAAAGGGGGAAGTATTTTAGGGCCAGATTTCCTTTTGATTTTTTAAGTTGATGGGCAAGACAGGCCGGAATAAAGAAATCTAAAAAGTCTCCATTATAAATTATAACCAAGAGAGGCACAATGGCGCATGCCAGTAGTGCCAGCTACTTAGGAGACAGAGTGGGGAGAATCACCTGAACCCAGGAATTCAAGACTAGCCTAGGCAACGTAGTGAGACCTCATCTCTAAATAAATAAATAAGTTAATGAATTAATTAAAGGTAGAATTGTATAATATATGAATTATACCTCATTTTAAAAACAATTTAAGCCATATACAGTGATGCATGCCTATAGTCACAGCTACTCAGAAGGCTGAGGCAGGAGAATAGCTTGAACCTAGGCGTTTGAGAACAACCTGGGCAACATACAGAGGACTCATCCCCCTCCCACCCCTGCCCAAAAAAAGCATTCATAGCTCATCTTAGTGTAATCAGCAATTTCCAATGACTATGCTTTACTGCTAGACATGAATTTATAAAACACACAAAGATTATACTGTAATCAATTCCTTTTTTCATATTGCCATTCAATTTTCACAAGATTACTTTAAATGTAATCCTAAATTCATCCCCAATTTAACTTTTGTTAGTTACATCTAAAAGTAAAACTAGTCAAAATTAAAAATACTAACTTTGCAGCAAATTAATCTTGCATCAGTACTACAAACAAAAATTTTTAAACTTATTGTAGCAAAACATAACTTCGACTGAATCAAAGACATTAATTCTCAAGTCCAAAAAAAGGTCAGGAGAACTTACTTAAAGTGGTAAAGGGAAACGCAGACTTAGGCATACATGCCAAGAAAAAAAAAAAAAATAGAGATAACTCCTCCGCTAGAACCTCCCCCCAATACTTTCACAGCAACAATTATTTCCTTAGCACAAAAGTGATGTGTTCACTTCCACAAAACCTGGATCATCTAAGTTTGCCCAATTCCCTTCAATCTAAAAAATTGATGAAATTGTTTCATTTAGGTTAGTAGAATTTTGTGTCCCTATACATGAAAAAAGTCACCATCAGTGTGAGTAAAGCACATGGCTCCAGCTTCAAGGTCTTGTTCCCCAACCCACTGAAAAGAGTATATGCTTATAAAATATTCATCGACTTACCAGGTTAAAGACAGTTTCTACAATGTCCCTATTGGATACTTCTCCAACTTCAACCAAACCGGTCAACACGGCAAATTTCATTCTGATGCCCCTGATGGGGAGCCCTGGTTTCAGAGACAATGCACCCCCTTCAGTAGGGGTTTCTTCTCTCCCTCCACCTCCCCCGTCATCACCTGTTGGTGGTGGGGAAGGGACACGATTGTCTTCGCTAGCCATTGCTAGCGAAAAGGACAACTCAGAGTCACCCTTGGACAGCAGTCGCTGCACTGGTAATGAGCACAACACACGCAATGCAAAACGAAAGGGTCTCTCTTCCAACTTGTGGAGAAACCCCAAAGCAGTTGATGTGGAAAGTCCTTGGCGTCGCCCTCCTCCTTTTGGAGAATATTTGTCCAATCTCTCTCCCCGAGGCTGACAACAACGCCAAACCCTATTGGAAGATTAAATATATGTTAAATAGGCTAGGTTTTGTTTTAGGGTTTTGAGGGGACAAGAGAGAAATAGTTATTGTCGGTCAAATAAGTTACTAAAGGCACCCCACTACTAGCCACCCGCTTCTCCCTGGGTCAAAGAGCTGGGTTCTGGGTGAAGGCAGGTCCAAGAGGCCCCGCACAGGCTCACTCCTCCCCCACTCTCGTGCAG
Organism: Colobus angolensis palliatus; assembly: GCF_000951035.1. Taxonomy (NCBI): domain Eukaryota; kingdom Metazoa; phylum Chordata; class Mammalia; order Primates; family Cercopithecidae; genus Colobus; species Colobus angolensis. Next base: position 1,977,948 of record NW_012112142.1, on the reverse strand, counting down.
GTTCTAGGCGCAGGGTAACCTCTCCTCACAGGTGCACCAGAAAGAGAAACAGTCGCGGGGAAAGGAGGGATCGGAGGAAAGAAGGGGACCCACAAGCTATCACAGAGGTAGAAAGTTCCTCCTCACCCAGATACTCCGGACTCGTCCTCACCCCCCGCCCAGGAGCAGCGAGACGGAGGTGGCGGCGGAGATCCAGGGCAGGAAAAGGCGGGGGAAGGGGGCGGTGATTATTCTAAATGCTCGGCCCAGTGGGAGGAGTGAAGCACCTCTCTCAGGCACCTGAGATTCGACGGGAAGAGGCGGGGAGGTGTGTGTGGTGGCAGGAAGGGAGGGGAGCGGCCAGAGAAACCCGGCGGCGACCGCAGGGAGAAAGGGGAGGACAGAGAGGTCAGTGCACCTGGTCGCAGCCTCCAAGTTTCCCTAGTCCGCTCCCCGGGAGTCCGCGGCTGCACAGAACTCCATGGCTTCCTGGCCCGCCCCGCCCCTGCGCTCAGCCTTTGCAAAAGCAGCCGCTGCTGGCGCTACGGACGCCGCGGCTGAGGCTGCTGCGAGTGGTGAGGATGCTACTGCCACAGCTAGCCCAGCCACGGCTCGCGCGGCTTTCCTGTGCCCACTGAAGCTG
>NW_012112142.1:1975260-1977051 GCF_000951035.1 Colobus angolensis palliatus | reverse complement strand
CCAGAGCCAGCGGGAGCGCTGGGCTCGGACTTCCGGCTGCACTAGGCGCGAGGGCGCGCACCCAGTTGGGAGCGCTGCTCCAGTAGCACCCGGTGTGTTCGCGGCCCGGCGAGGAGAGACCCTTCCGTTCGAGGGCCTATACTCCCCCCACACACACACGTTCGGACCTCGGAAGGTTCTTCTGCAAGTCCTGAGGCGGGGATTCTGGCGCTCCTGCTGTTGTTAAGTTACCGTTGGGTCCCTTGGCGCGGAGGGAACCCGCCCCGCGTTGCCAAGGTATCTCACTGGACTTGGAGAAGAACACCTCAGGGACCTCTACTAGCCAGAGAGGTGACGGCGCTGGAGCCAGTGAGGCTGCTGTCCCTGCCTAATGGGAGCGAGGAGTCCCCACCCCTGGCTGCTTTCAGCTGCTGTCCGCCCGCCGCTCTCGGCGGAGACTCGGAGATTTCCACTGGGATGTCTCGGCAGCTGCCACCATTCGGGAAGGGAGGGGAGAGGACCGAGTCAACGAGGAATGGGAAAGATTCCTTGCTTTGCAGCTGCCGCCGCACCAAACCTCTCCTACATTCATTCTAGGGAGAGGATTCCTGAGACAGCTGCTACAAACAGCGTGGAGACAGGGTTCATTGTGCCTGTAGATCTCCGAAGGGTTTTTTTCCTCGTGATTTTCCAATGTGAAGATTAGGCTCGCGTCATTCTCAGAGTAGATCAAAAGATATATTAAGTAGTACAGATAGCTCATCATATTCAGTGTCCCTTCTTTCCACCCGCTATTAACAGTAAAGCATTATTCTTAGTGAGTGAAAAATAAATTTAGAGGAAGCTGGTTTTTCACCCACGTGTATCCTTTGAGGTCAAAGGGCCTTTTTAAAAATACTCCTAGCTCCTAAAATGAAAGTGAAGTAAAAAGTGGGATTACACAAAGGAAGAATTCTGGAAAAGTTAGGAAAAAATTGTAGCGGTTTGAGAAAGTTGCCTGAAGAAAAAGTTATTTGAGATGGCCTTGAAAAGTGGACAGAAGCCAGGCGCGGTGACTCACGCCTGCAATCCCAGCATTTTGGGAGGCCGAGGCAGGTGGATCACCTGAGGTCAGGAGTTCAAGACCAGTCAGGAGTTCAACGGGGTTTCACCACGTTGGCCAGGCTGGTCTCAAACTCCTGACCTTAAGTGATCTGCCTGCCTCAGCCTGCCAAGTGCTAGGATTACAGGTGTGAGCCACGGTGCCCAGCCAAGGTCTCTATTTTTTTAAAAAAGAAGCAGAAGAAGAAAAGGCAAGGGGACATTTTCTTTAGAAAAGTGTTACACCTTTTAAAAATACTAAAATGAATTCAACTGCACCAAATCTCATGTGGTTGCAAATGTTTGTTAAAGATTTGTTTTCTATAAGTAGACTTAATGAGGCAGACATCTTTCTGATGATCCAAATTGCCGACATACATTTCCAAAGTAAAAGGCAACATCAGTGGCTTCCCATTTCTGAAATCTCTGAAAAACTAAACACCTCAAGTTTGTTTCACATCATTAAGTAAGTCTGGAATAAGGGGGAATAGGGGCCGGGCGCGGTGGCTCAAGCCTGTAATCCCAGCACTGTGGGAGGCCGAGACGGACAGATCACGAGGTCAGGAGATCGAGACCATCCTGGCTAACACTGTGAAACCCCGTCTCTACTAAAAAATACAAAAAACTAGCTGGACGAGGTGGCGGGCGCCTGTAGTCCCAGCTACTCGGGAGGCTGAGGCAGGAGAATGGCGTGAATCCGGGAGGCGGAGCTTGCAGTGAGCTGAGATTCGG
>NW_012112142.1:1969905-1974730 GCF_000951035.1 Colobus angolensis palliatus | reverse complement strand
TCTCGGCCTCCCAAAGTGCTGGGATTACAGGCTTGAGCCACCGCGCCCGGCCCTAGTATTTGTTAAATGAATAAATATCTTCCATTAAGAAGCAGATGATAATAATGAAAATGCCCCCAACACAGAGTGATCACAGTCTAAATGATCTGGGGCTAAGGTTTGTAGCTTATGAGTTTGCAAGCTCACTGTTAATGCTGTTCTGCTGATGAAACAATGAACACAGACAATTAACCAAATATTTCTAAATGCCGGATACAGTGGCTCCTGCCTGTAAGCCCAGCACTTTGGGAGGCCAAGGCAGGCAGATCACCTGAGGTCAGGAGTTTGAGACAGCCTGGCCAACATGGTGAAACCCCATCTCTACAAATACAAAATTAGCCAGGCGTGGTGGTGGCTGCCTGTAATCCCAGCTACTTGGAGGCTGAGGCAGAAGAATCGCTTGAACCCAGGAGGCAGAGGTTGCAGTGAGCCCAGACCATGCCTTTGCACTCCAGCCTGGGCAATAAGAGTGGAAACTCCATCCAAAAACTATATACATACATATATATATATATACACACACACACAAATTGTCAATTATTTATAAAAATGTTTTCAACCTCTTTGCCCATGGTTAAAACAAAATAGTTGGCAAAAATTGGAGGTTCACTGCAGAAAGAAGCATAGGGAAGGTAGAAGTGGGAACTGTTCACTTCTAGGCAAGCCAGCTAAAATGCAATCACTAGGCCCAGGCACGGTGGCTCACGCCTGTAATCCCAGCACTTTGGGAGGCAGAGGCAGGTGGATCACCTGCGATTGGGCATTCGAGACCAGCCTGACCAATCTCTTCTAAAAATACAAAATTAGGTGGCACATGTCTGTAATCCCAGCTATTCGGGAGGCTGAGGCAGGAGAATCGCTTGAACCCGGGAGGTGGAGGTTGTGGTGAGCCGAGATTGGCCACTCCAGCCTGGGCAACAAGAGCATAACTGTGTCTCAAAAAAATAAATAAAATGCAATCACTGTGGACTGTTATTTAGGTGTACACCATAGAATCTTGGAATGCTTCCAGACGAACTATCTACCTATCAAATCTTAAGCTCCTTTATAGCACAATACTTTGCACATTATAGGTATTCATATTATTTGGATTGAATCGAAACTCTAAAGTTACTTGCTTTAATTTTTCTCACCTGAAAGCCCTTGTCTGAGTCTACACAGCTATTAGCAGTGAGAGGGAGGAAAATCCTGTTAAAAATGGGTATCTTGGCCAGGCACAGTGGCTCATGCCTGTAATCCAAGCACTTTGGGACGCCAAGAGGGGAGGACTGCTTGAGACCAGCCTGGCTATCATAGCAAGACCTCATCTCTACAAAAAGTTTCAAAAATTAGCCAGGCATGGTGGAACACACCTGTAGTCCCAGCTACTGGGGAGGCTGATGTGAGAGGATCACTTGAGCCGAGGAGTTTGAGGCTGCAGTGAGCTGTCATGGTGCCACTGCACTGCAGCCTGGGTGACCAAGCAAGACCCCATACCAAAAAAAAGCAGGGGGAGGCCAGACGAAGGGGTGGCTCATGCCTGTAATCCCAGCACTCTGGGAGGCCAAGGTGGACAGATTGCTTGAGCTCAGGAGTTCGAGACCAGTTTGGGCAACATGGTGAAAACCCGTCTCTACAAAAAATACAAAAATTAGCCAGATGTGGTGCTGCGTGCCTGTGGTCCTGGCTATTTGGGGGTCTGAGTTGGGAGGATCACTTGAGTCCAGGAGGTAGAGGCTGCGTTACGTCAAGATCACATCCAGCCTGGGTGACAGAGCAAGACCTTGTCTCAAAGAAAAGGGGTGGGGAGGGAGGTATCTTAATATGGAAAGCAGTTTTACAATGTGTTTATATCTTCAGCACTATTAATGGAAGTTTTCTAGTCAAGAGCCTTCATATGAACTATCAGCAGATGAGTTTATAGGACTACCCTACCTCATCTACCTGTTATGGTACAGGTATCCCTGTACCATAACCCCCGCCCCCGCAAAAAAAAAAAAAAAGGAAAAAAAATTACCTCCTATAAAGCCAGGCTCAAGTTTCCCATCACCATCTAATTTGTATATCACTCTAACAGTATCTTGACACAATTAAGGACTAAAAGTTTTCATAATGTTCCTTGTCTTCAACATACACTGAAATCTTTCAGAAAAGAAGAAATACATAGTGGATTCAGAACAGGAAGCCTTCTGCATAGCTCAGAGTAACTCAAGCAAAGAGAAAGTAATTTCATACTGAAATCAAGAAGATTATTGATCTGTAAACCCTTACCTATATGCAAAGAAAAAACATTTTCAGAACAAAGATGGGATGGAATTTTCTTTCTACTGGAAAATCACCCAATCCACCCAATTGTAACTTTCTAGGGTATAGATTAAATGATAACTTAGGGGAAAAGCACCACCTACATGATTTGCTGTACACCTGTTTGTGTATCCCTGGACTTGGAGTTTCTTAAATTATTAAGCATAGCTTATGATATCTTAGGCTGGAAAACCATGGCAATGGTTTTTTACTCCTTCCTATGAGAAAGTCAAACATTGCTTTTACTATTCATTAAATCTTACTAATGCTAAATAAGACTTCAAATGTTACTAGCCTTTATTCATGACATTTTCATGGGGCATTCCACACTGGGAACAATTATAATTTAAAGGAAAAATACATTACCTATTTATAGTTAGAAACTCAAAGTTTAACATTAAAAGTTTATGTGGCTGGGCACGGTGGCTCACTCCTGTAATCCCAGCACTTTAGGAGGCCAAGGCAGGCGGATCTCTTGAGGTCAGGAGTTCAAGACCAGCCTGGCCAACATGGTGAAACCCCATCTCTTCTAAAAATACCAAAAAAAAAAAAAAAAAGTAGCTGGGCATGGTGGTGCACTCCTGTAGTTCCAGCTACTCGGGAGGCTGAGGCAGGAGGATCATTTGAACCTGGGAGGCAGAGGTTGCACTGAGCCATGATGGTGCCACTGCACTCCATCCTGGGTGACAGAATGAAATTGTGTCTCAAAAAAAACAAAAAAAGAAAGAAAAAGTTTATGTGATTATTTAAGTTCAAAATGATCCACATCAACTTACTATATCTTGTACTTTGTGTGTGTGATGGAGTCTCACTCTGTTGCCCAGGCTGGAGTGCAATGGCGCCATCTTGGCTCACTACAACCTCCGCCTCCCAGGTTCAAGCAATTCTCCTGCCTCAGCCTCCAGAGTAGCTAGGATTACAGGCATCCACCACCATACCCAGCTAAATTTTGTATTTTTAATAGAGACGGGGTTTCACCATGTTGGCCAGGCTGGTCTCGAACTCCTGACCTCAAGTGATCCACCCACCTCGGCCTCCCAAAGTGCTGGGATTACAGGAGTGAGCCATGTGCCCAGTGAGACATTTTAAAAAACATTTTTTCCCTTATGTATGTCACACAAAGGGTAGAGACTTTGAAAAGGGCAACTTCACTTTCAGCAAACGTACTAGCCAAAACATACCTTTCAAGACATAAAATATTAATGCAGTACTTGGTGTAGTTGATAAGGTGGTAGACCGGTTGGTTGATTTGTCTTTTCTATTTTTCCCTTCTCTATTTGGCTCTTAAATAGGTAGACCATTTGCAGTGTTCTCTTATGACAGTAAAATAGTGCTATTAGACTGCAATGAAATGTTGCACCACCACACCACCCTACCTTTGCAATCTATATAAATCCATGTCACTAGAATGACTGTTGGCGTTTATCAGCTAAGTTCTGAATGGCTTGTGCAGTTGACGTCTCTGAGAGGTCAGTGCATCACCTTAAAGTGGTAGGTTTCCATTTCCATCAGTAGGATAAAGGTAGGAGTTCACACAAGAAATGAGACACCAGGAGGCTGACTTCAAGCAGACGCGAAAGGAGATTACTTTTTCTAGCCCTCATTCTCTGGGGTTTGAATGCTAAATTGCCTACTAGTACTCTAAGTAAAGAGAGAAAGTGTCATGTGGTAGCATGCTTGGAACATTCCCTCTTGGAATCCAATCTACTTGGAGGAGCCACATGGAGAACAAATGAGGCCCATCAGTTAACAGCCCCAGCTGAATTCCCAGTCAACAACCAGCTACCTGCCATGACATGAGTAAGCCATCTTGAATATTCCAGCCTTCAGATAACAACAGCGCTAGCTGTTGGGGGTGCAGAATTGAACGTGGGTCTAGTTAATCTACACAGAGTCAGGGTTGTTTCCATATAGAAGAGATAGAAAGCCAAAACATCAGGTGAAAGAGATTATCTAGTTTTATTCCTGACCATGTTACTTCTTGCGGGGGTGTTGGGTGGGAACCATATTCCTTTTGTTTGTTCAGAGTAAAAACTTTTAAAATGTTCCGGCCTGGTCACAGCTATGCTGAAATCCAAAGTACTCATAATTGGGCCTGCATGTTAAAGAGGGTGAGGTGATACCCCTGTATTTAGCCAGAGATTTTCAAGGGAAAGGGGAATTTTGTGGGATCACGTTTGGGGTTATAAGGTCCACAAGGAATTTTCCAAGGAGGTTTTTCCCTTTGTTGCTAACTGAGAAGACCTGGGTTTAATTTTATTAAAGGAAATATCCATTCATTTCCTTACAGAAACGCCATATGATTATCTTTGCTAAGAAATATGTACAAGTTCAACTCCACTAATAAAGGAATGTAAATTAAGATAGTTTGAGATAACATCGTTGCCTCTCTCATTGCAAATATTTATAGTATCCAGTGTTGGCAAAGGGGAAATGAACTCTCTTATTTACTGCAAATGTACAACATCACTGAGAGGCATTAATATACTGCACTTCCACTCTT